>NC_083776.1:13471518-13489018 GCF_963514075.1 Conger conger | reverse complement strand
AAATTAAATGGCTATTCTGTGTTGTGAATACAGTTATACTGAATGTAAGGAAAGAAATGTACATTTATCTTTGCACAGGACACATCTTTTCACACTATTTCAGCGAACACTTTTCCCCAGTTGGCCTGTTTCTGTTCGTCACTTTAAATCTGTGCGTACTGTGCGCGCCCCCTGGCCCTCGATCACGGATAAATGAAGATAAATTCAGGCAAAAAGAGGTCAGTCGTAAACTAGCCCCATTAATACACTTTTAAATTCACATATGTGGCAAAGTGAAAATACGACAACTGCAAGCATACAGAAACCAGGCTAAGGAAATCATATGAACGAGACCTGCAAGTTGGTACACAACAGCACAAAGCCAGGCACAAAGGTCTGCTCTGAGCAGGCCGGTGCTCCAGATAAGAGAGGATGAAGGGGCCTGAATGGGGCCTGAACGGGGCTCTCTCCTGTGACATGCACCCATCTTCACCTCCTCCTCTCCTCCCCTCCTCCTGCAGATACCCATCTCTCCTTATCTCTCCGTACGGGCCACGGTCGCTCAACCCCAGCCGGCCCGGACAGACAGACGGACGGACGGACGGGGGTGTCAGGGCTGTCACTGCACGGGGCCCAGTAATTATCCGAAACGCTTTAACCCTTAAGGCACCTGGAGAGGTCCTCCGCAAAAACAGCCCGTTTCAGAAGAAATGGAGTCAAGAATTTCAAACGCACATTTGGACCCAGGTCTGCTCGTGTCCCGGCTGCACCAAGACCACCTTTCAAAGCCCGGTAACAAACAGCCTTCACAACAGCACACACTGTTTCTGATCGAACAATCCATGAACAATCTAAATACCAGACTATGACCAGAGACCGTCCCAGTCTGACCGTGTCATGCCGGAACGCGGCGATTAAACGCGGCGAGTTTGTATGGGGGGAAAAGAGACAACTTCCGCCGACTCTGGACACTAAAACACATCTCAAGGCCTCTTCAGAGCTAAGGTGCCTGGGGGAAACTAACAGGAGGGCAGTCAGAGGGGAAACAGTCTCGGGGAATCCGTCTGGGGGTTAAAGAGCACAAATCACCTTTGTAATTACGCACGAGAACAAGAGACTTTGAAGTTGCAGCCAACATCTGTTGGGCCAAAAAGAAGCCAGAGGCTACTTGGGCCTATAGAACCTACCCTAAACAAAAGACTACAACCGTTAGCGTCTCTGCTAAGCACACCAGGGGCAGCTCAGCTCACAAGATATTACTGACAGCGGCCCAGCGAGGAACAGGCCTCATGGGGAGTCTCATACGTCATTTCCCTAACGAGGGACCGAGGGAATAACTATGGAAGGCCATTGGAGGAAAGAAATTAAAACAAACCAGAAACAGGTGAGGACATGAGATCATTGGGACTGCAGTCCGCTGGAACACATCAGAAGCCACTGTGACCTTATAGGCCAGGACTCCGGGGGTGTGTAAAGCAATGGAAAATCAGACCCATTTTGTGCCAACCTTGATGCATCTCGACAGAAGAGAAGGGCCAGCACCGGGGCCAGGGACTCAAAAATTGGCTTTCAACCAAAGCACAGCACAGCACTGATGCAGGCCAGAGAGGAGAACGTGAGCGGACATGAGCACTCCCAGACTACGCTCGTGGGCGCAGAAGCAGGGAAAGGCCTCATCTGATAGGAGACGGGAAAGAAGCCATAGCCCACTATGCGCAGCAGGGGCAGCGGATTCAGGGTTTTAGGGGGTTAGTGTTGAGTGCTTCAGAGCCATGGTTCAATGACAGAGATCTGCTGAGAGAGAAGAAACTTGACACAGGGAAATATGCTGTTCCAGCTTTAAGGTGGAACAGGACCAGGATACAGAGAAAGATGCTTTTCCAAGTTTAGGGTAGAATAGGACCAGGATTCAGGGAAAATACGCTGTTCCAGCTTTAAAGTGGAACAAGGCCAAGATGCAGGGAAATAGGCTGTTCCAGGTTTCAGGAAAAATAGGACCACGATGCAGGAAAATATGCTGTTCCAGGTTGAAGGTGGAACAGGATCAGGAGGTCATTTACCTTCTGCTGTGCCGGAGCTGCCGTCTGCCTTGAAGTTGCTGGTGCTCTTCTTCCGACGGTGCTTCTTGCGGTTGGCGTGGGGTGAGGGTGGGGGGTCCACCTTGGGGCTGGTGGTGCCAGAAATACTGGGGCTGGAGCACAGAGACTCCCCAAGACCCGTGTCTGTGAAGAGAGAGAGCAGAGCTTCTGTATGAAACTACATTACCCAGATACTCCCGAAAACCCATGTCTGTGAAAAGAGATGGCAGTGTTAACATGTCTGAAACTATGTTACCCAGAGACTCCCGAAGACACATGTCTGTGAAGAGAGAGGGCAGTGTTAACATGTCTCTGGGAGTCTCTGGGTAATGTAGTTTCAAAGAGCCATGTCTGTGAAGAGAGAGGGCAGTGTTAACATGTCTCCGAAACTACATTACCCAGACTCCCCACTACCTGTGTCTGTGACGAGAGAGGGCAGAGCACTAGCACGTCTCGGAAACTACATTACCCAGAGACTCCCCAACACAGGGCAGCGCTCTGACTTAGGGCCGCTCTGTAGTATGGGGCCGCTCTCGTAGGCCATCATGAGGCAGTTTCACTTTTCATGCGCAGAGCTGACAGCTGTGACTGCGGGCTGAATGAAATAACATCAATATCACAGCGAGCCGCGGGAGTGATGGTGCCCCCTCCCCCTCCCCCGACGCGGCGCTCACTCCCAGCCCCGCGCCATGCCAGACAGCCCCAAGGACACCCATAACTTATTTTACAATCATTTAGTCTCAGCTCAAGTGGAAAACGTGACAACTTATCTCTGCTGACAAGATGCCATCCCACAGAACACAATTAACTGTTGCGGATTAACTGCCCCTCCATCTGCATCTTACCCCCACCCCCCCGGCCGGGCTCCGTCTCCCCCACATCTGCCCCCCTTACCTGGACACCCCCCCCAGCAGCACGCCCTACCTCTGCCTTCTGCTCATCAGCCTCTCCTGTCTCTCTCTCAGGTCCCTCCTCTTTCCTCTCAACCTCTCAGGCAAAACATTTTGCTGAGGTTTACCCAAAAAGCTACACTCATTCTAAACAGTTTGCGATGTTCTGCGACTGACTTTTTTGGGCATGCTGTGGACTCTATGGGCAAGGCAGAGGAACCAGGAAGACAGCTCTACTGTCGAGAAGCAATGCCACCCAATCACTCGCCCAGGTTCAACCCTGACACGGTTTCTGATTGGTCCACAGCAGGTTTAAGGTGGAAGAGGACCAAAAAACACACCAATAAACTCTGAGACATTCCAAGTTTACGGTGGAATTAAGCACCGACTCCCACACACAATGTGAACTCAGACTTCCCACCCAACCTCTACTGATGTAGCTCCATGGTGGGCTTGTGATACAGAGGTTTCAGGTTCAATTTACAACCGTAACAGCACACTACAGTAAACTACATTCCTAAACCAAGATCCCACTATATAGAAAAACCATTAGTTAAAAACAAACATAAGCAGTGTAAGTAACTGTGGAAAATAGCATGCAATCTCCTAAATGTCACGTAAATGTCCAGTGGGCTTCAATTCAACGTTTAAATCTGTCCAGATTCGGGAAAGTGGCTGCAGAAGCTGAGCCCCCACTGGGCAGCCCCCGGGGGGCAGCGGCGGAAGTGTACTACACTCATCTCCTGAGCCGACGGGAAGGGGGAGGGGAGGCTGTTTGCAGGGGTAAACAGGAAAAGACGAGGGCTCAGATGCCCCACGGACAGGGAGAAATTAAAATAGGAATGTTTGCCCACAGGTCAGGACAATGAAGATTAGGGTGACAACCCCCCCCACCCCCCAAAAGGCAGCTCTCTCATTTGCAGAAGGCTCTCCCAAAACCCCTCCCCCCACCGCCCGAGCCAACCCCCCCAGTCCGTGCCCAATGACTCCAATCCCCTAATTAGAGCCACAGCCATTAGTCTTGTTAGTAACTGTTTTTAAATAATTGAGGGGAAAAGGCAACAATAAAAAATTATAAAAAAGGGCAAACCTATTACTGTGTGCTCGGGGGCCATGTTAGCTGAAACGGGGGAGAGGGGCCCTGGAGGGGACGGGGGACAGCAGAGTCAGAGACCACGCCTCTCTTCTCCACACGGCCTGGCCTGGCCTGGCCCGCTCTCCCCTCCCTATCACTCTCAGTTCCCTTTAACTAACACAACATAACCCAACATAAAATAACATAAGATAATGGCCAGAACAGGCCATTCAGCCCAGCAATGCTCGCCTTTTCCTACCCCTAAGTGTACCTACTGCTTAGTTTGCCTAAAAGCTAAATAGTATCTAGCATCGTACCACGACTGGTCTGGAAACCCCCCAGCGTCTCTGCCTTCACGACATGTCCCAGCAAGCTATTCCACACATTGACCACTGGCTGCTCAAATTTTTTGCGATGATAATGGTTTGATAACGCAGCCTAGTTTCAGGCAAAATGTTGCGTATGCAGAAGGAAAAACGAAAAACTGATGAAACAAGCAACACATTCCTAACGACACAATGAAAACTGTGCCGTTACAAATGCTTAATAAGCCATTAACTACTCAGAAAGTAAACAGAGGTAGATGTTGCTGATCTATGTGTGATACACTGGAATACTAAGAGTTAAAGTTTAACAGCAGGATAATATGAGAGTACCTATTAAGAGGAACACATCTCCAGCAAAATCCCAGCCTTTAAAGTGCCGGTGTTAGATCCGATGCTACCCCGTGTCAAACGAACAGACCGTTATCTTCTGGAATAAGGATAAAGAATAAAGCGAGAAGCACAATGAGCGTTTTCAGTTTTCTTACCTGTCCAAATGATTCATTTGAAAAACCCAAGGACTTAAAAGCTCTCTCCTTTGATGGCGAGCAAGATTCAATTTTTATGAATATATATATATATATATATATATATATATATATATATTCTTGCTTAAATGGAGCGAGGCACCTACCTTTCTTCTACCCGCGAACATCAAAACGAGCGGGAATCAGTCTCGGAAGATTTAGGCCTTGTTCCTCGGCCTAGCCCTAATCACGGCTGAGGCGGCTGGAGGGCGGCGGAGGCCGAGGGTCACTAAGCTGAGCTGGGGGTGGGGGTGGCACCAAGCCTGGAGAAGACAAGACGAGGGGGCCTCTCTCCACCGTCTCCTCCCACTGCTGAGGACATAACTAGCGGCTCTTCAGAGACCCGTGGGGCCATGAGAACTTCGGCTAATTACTTTATCGCTGCATTTATTTCTCTCTCTCTCTTTAATGTCAGCGAAGCAGGATCTCATTTCTGTAAGCTCCCAGGGCTAGAGGTGACAACTTCCAAGTCATCCAGCCGTCACAACACATCCAGTCAGCCTGTGCATCGGTACATCATTAGGTCTGCACAAAGGTTATTTTTAAAGAAAGAGGGGGGCTTACGTGGCAAACAATGCTTTCAGACAACTTTGAGTAGCGCGCAGCTAACAGGCCTGACAGAGGCCTCCAGGACTCTATGTCCGCCATCAGCACCCAGCTAGCGACCACGCTACCTTCACAATACCCCTTACACTGGCTTTCAGAGAATGTTACATGAATATTATTACACTTTCACAGTAGCATTTTAATGCCAAGCACAAATCCCACGAAGGATTAGTACCAGCTAAAAATAATTTCCAACCACCGATTTTCCTCTCCGCTGTCTCTTCGATCAGGCAACACCAAGCAGCACCGAGCCAAGCAAGACCAAGCCAAACAAGAGGCAAAACAATTCCTTTTCTGTCACTGTTCTGAACAGGGACACATGGATACCTAGCTACATTATGTCTGCTATTTACACAGAGGAGGCATTCTGACAAAATACTCAGAATAGCACTCAAGTTCTGTCCTTGCGTGGTTACAGAGCGGAGAAATGATCCAACTCATTTGGCCTGAAGTGTCATTCTCCCGACATCTTTTTGAATCACTCGGGAAGGAACCAGGTCACCTACATTATGGTCCATGACCGTGAAAAGCAGCATTAGATAGCTGACCATAATCGAACAGATTCACTTTGAGCATTCAATTGCAGAACCGGTGGTAACAATAGTTGTAGGGCTTCAATTTAAAGCCCTGCGATTGACCGCTTCATTGATTTCCTATGGAAACTCAATGGAAGGCTTTCCCCTTTGGGATAGGGCCTGGAGCGTTTATGAAATTTTTGTGGGTGTGCCCTCTCTTGCTGCCTGTATTTGGCTCATGGCCTGAACTCTGGGCCATAATTCTGCTCACAGGAGCTATAGCAGACGTTGAGGGAAAACCAGAAATCAGAAGTGGCTATGCGGTACCTCACTGCCCCCATTGGAACTGTGTAGTTTTCTTGGACATCAAAGAAGGACAAACCCTCACGTGCCAACCGGAGACGAAGATATGACCATTTCGAAAGGGCTGTTTGGGGTTGCGACTCCAACCGGGCGGACAGACAGACGGACGGACGGACAAGGGCTACGAGCGCGTCAAAGGCAGCACTGCGAGCCACAGCTGCCTCCCTGTGACAGGCCTTGGCACCGTGCCCTGCAGACGCGCGTTTAAGCATTTCACAGCTTTAATAGCCGTCTCAGGGAGGCCAGCGTGGCCGATGGCGGCGGACAGGACCCCGTCACTCTCACTGAGTGTCAGAGCGGCGTGTGAATAGTCTGCCCGCTGTCCGTCAGACGAGGTGACACAACGTAAACAGCCAGCATCAGAGAGAGCGGCACTACTACAGCGGCAACAGCCCGGGAGCTGAAACTCCATAACTATGGTGAAACGTCAACAACTACTATTATAGGCTTTATTATTATTATGTATTTTAAGCAGCTGCATATCCTGATATTCACGTTCAGAAGGCTTCTGCCAGTCTGTCTCCTGAGAGCAGCCACTCGCACAGACGCTTACCTGCTGCTTTACCTGTTTGCCAAACACAGTTCAGCACACCTAGCACAACGCAGGGGACTATATTTGTCTAACGAGAAATGCTCGCTGAAAATTCAAGTGTCACCAACTAGCAATTCATGCCAAGCCCTGAAACTGGCGATGGCAAGCTTTAAGCGATATTGAATAACTGGAATCCATTGGAAATCCAATGTGCTTTTGGGGAAATAAATGAGAGGGTTAAATGACAGAAGAATGAAAGCAGAAGACCTGCCCGAAAAGCATACCCTCTTCTCAGACCTCTCCAAGAGATGGGGGGGGGGGCTAATTGAAAAATCTGGGCACTTTTTATCCTCATCTCCTTAAAATGAATCTGGAGTTGATAATCGTGGTCTTTGAACGGCCATTAGTTTGATAAACAGTTAAAGCAGCATTAGGCCATGGCAGCTGAATCAATGGGAGATGTACGAGAAATCCAGGATGAGACAGTTACACCCCTTCCCCACCCCGTGACTGCCTCATTGTGTCTCGGCCCAGACTAACCCAACTGGAGCTGACTGCTGACCGCTCTCCCAATGCCACAGGGCTGACTGCAGGTGTAAGAGAGGCCTGCAGGTGTAACATAGCTGACTGCAGGTGTAAGAGAGAACAGCGTCTCCAACAGTCAGTCACTGCATGAGTAACGGCAATGGCCGAGTGTGATACGCCCTGTCTGTAAGAGAGCAGCCAGTAGTTGAAACAGACACAGCTGACTGCCATTCAGACTCTGTGTCACAGCCAGGCCCTCCTCTTGCGTGTGTATACGTGTGAGTCGGGGGGCGTACGTGTATGTGTGCATGCGTGCGTGTGTTGGGGGGCATGCGTGTGTGTGTGTATGTGCGTGTGAGTGTGTGCGCGTGTGTGTGCATGTGTGTGCATGTGTGTGCAGGCGTGTGTGCAGGCGTGTGTGTGTGTGTGTGTATGTGTGTGTGCGCGTGGCACGTGTGTGTGTGTGTGTATGTGTGTGTGGCACGTGTGTGTGTGTGTGTGTGTGTGTGTGTGTGTGTGTGTGTTGGGGGGCTGAGCGTACCTGTGCTGATGCCGGAGTTGGCGATGACCGTGGCTTCACTCCACTGGTCAGCGCTGGACACGGAGTAGGACCGCTGGTGCATGCCGTCCGGCCGGCTGTTGAAGGACACCAGGCTGATCCCACTGGCCATCTGAGAGGCAGACGAGCTGCTGGTCACCTGGCCTGGAGAGAGGGAGGACAACACATACAATAACATATAACACTGTCTCAATAGGAGGAACTGATGAGATGTAACACAAGGAGGAACCCATAAGATGCAACACACAAGGAGGAACCCATAAGATGTAACGCACTAGGATGAAGCAATAACATGTAACACACTCAGAATAAAAATAAGTCAAGGCTGTTACAGTTTCTGCTTAAGAGACAAACTCAACTAGGTGGTATTTTTGCCTTTCATGTCTTAGACGAGCAACAGAAGCCAACAACTCATGCCAAATCCTCCTCCCTGATAACAAACTGGCTCAATAACCCAATCCTTCTCCAGAGCCCATTCAGGGCCCGGTAACCTCTCACGACACATTATAAACCATAGACGTGCTAATAGAAGCCAGATATCCTCCACAACCCGGCAGTTACACTTCACAGCTGTGCAGAACAGAGAACACCTTCTACAGAGGAGAGAGGTTTTTCTGGGATGGTCTTCAGTCCTTACACTGTGTTATCAGCACCATCACTGTCATCTACTTTACTACTGCTTGTGCTAGATTTACTGTTAGCAGCCGTGGTCACGTTATTCATTAAATATTACTAAGTTAGTTAGCAAACTTACAATTGTAATGAAAGCATAAATCTATTTTAACAGTTGTATGTATAAAAATGAAATGCTGAAAGCTGAACCAGTGGAAATGCAGTCAAATGGAGATGCAAGAACTGGGATGTTGTTCGGAAAGGAAGACGGGGAGGGCCTATCTATTCTCAATCAGCGTTAACGAGCACATTACCGGTGCATCGTAAACTGCACCTCTCTTTAATAATGAGCGAGACTCTTGTGATTTAAACAGAGTAGCATTATCCATCTCGCAGTGGCTGTTTTCCCCTCATCCTTTCCATCTTATTTTGCTAAATTCCTCAAGGTTTGACGCCGAATCGTCCACTCGTCCGTCTGAACCTCGTTCTCCTCTCCTTCAATCCCGCCCGGTGACAGAGCTCCTTTTAAACACACACTTAGGAAGCTAAAAGTAAAAAAATATACCTGCTTCAACTTTGATGTATAACGGCGTGATTTGTGTGGGGGATATATGGCGGGCCTCTACCGTCCGCCTACGGGGAACTCCACCAACCGAAATGTCACGTCTCAATTTAATCTCCTTCGAAACGAATAAATAAGGCTCTCTCTTGCCTAATGAGCACCTTTTGTTAAATGGGAACATTAATATATATATAGAATTGACTGAGAGAGAGAGAGAAGGAGAGAGGGAAGAGGGAAGAGAGAAGCAGGCAGTTAGAAACGCGATCGGCAGTTGAAGGGGAGGAGGGACAGCGGCTGAAGCACAAATGGAGTGAGCCCTTGGTAACTGGCGGGAATGAAACGCGGCGCGCTCCATTGTGGGGTTTTGGCGGTTGGAGCGGTGACACAATGGCGGGGTTGAAAGGCCCGGGCCGATTTGGGAAGCCTCCAGCCGCACAATGGGGCGATAACGTGTCCTTAAGCGCGGCCAATGAGCTGTCACTCGCCGCAGCCAATTACTCCTCACACGTGTCAATCAAAGAGGGAGATATAAGGGGGCCCATTAGCCCAACCCTTTCAGCTCTGCTCCTAATGCGCCACGGACTCATTAATCCAACACAGGTCACAGCCCTGTACGAGAGTGCAGAGATACACGCATCCCCACGGCCACTCACACACACATAAACACACACACACACACACACACACATACACTCACACACACACACACACACACACACACACACACACACACACATATAAACACACACACACACACATAAACACACACACACACACACACAAACACACAAACACACAAACACACACACACACACACACATCCATACATACACACTCTCACACACACACACATCCATACATTCACACTCACACACACACACACACACATAAACACACACAAACATAAACACACACACACACACACATACATACATACACACACACACATAAACACACACACATAAACACACAGACACACATACACACACACACACACACGCACATAAACACACACACACACACACACACACACACAAACACACACACACATAAATACATAAACACACACACACACACACACATAAACACAGATATGCGTTTCCCCACTCCCACTCACACACACACACACATATACACACATACATTCATACACAAACACAGACAGACACACATAAACAAACAGATTCATACACAGATTTAAACACAAACACAGAGAGACAAACACACACACACACACAAACACACACACACACACACACAGAGCTATATATGGAACTACAGACATAAACATGCAAGACAGTAGTAATAACAAAAAGGTACAAAGGCACAATGAGTAGGTACAACACTAAGATACTCAATAAACAAACAGAAGAGATATAATGTAATCCTAAAAACCACCATATTTCCAATGTTTTTGTTGCCTTACAAATTCACTAATCTGTCTATTTCTCTCACGTTCTCGATCTCATTAGAGTCCATTCTTAGAGCTGGCTGAGTGGAGAGAGGACTCAGATTGCATTAATATTCATGACGATAATTAGTACATGTATTACGGGTCACTGAATAGTCATGCTATTAGTTTTGTCACAGCGAATCACGTGTGCTCTGTTAACATGCTTAAAGGTGAGGCAGCACCATGGAAACCATGTGTCTACAACTCAAAGATGAAAATGAAAAACAAGTCAATACAAATTATCTATTATAAATAACAACAACAGCAAGTGAGAACCAGAGTGAGAATGAGAGCTGCAAGACTGCAGGACAAGCTGTGGCTCCTGCGAGAATGTGGCATGAGGGTCGAATTAATAAAAATAAAAAGTGATTATATGCTGGACCGACACTGCAGGTAGACTCACCTCTGGTTCTGATACATGCGTGTGCGTGTGTGTGTGTGTGTGTACATGTATGTATGTGTGTGTGTGTGTGGTAATGATTCTCACGCTGGTTATGATTCAGTAGGAGTCAGACTCATATAGAGTGTACTGTGTGTCTGTTTGGAAATGATTCAGTAGGAGTCAGACTCATACAGAGCGTCTTGTGTGTTTGTGGTAATGATTCAGTAGGAGTCAGACTCATATAGAGCATGCTGTGTTTGTGGTAATGATTCAGTAGGAGTCAGACTCATATAGAGCGTACTGTGTGTCTGTTTGGTAATGATTCAGTAGGAGTCAGACTCATATAGAGCGTACTGTGTGTCTGTTTGGTAATGATTCAGTAGGAGTCAGACTCATACAGAGCGTCTTGTGTGTTAGTGGTAATGATTCAGTAGGAGTCAGACTCATACAGAGCGTCTTGTGTGTTTGCGGTAATGATTCAGTAGGAGTCAGACTCATATAGAGCATGCTGTGTTTATGGTAATGATTCAGTAGGAGTCAGACTCATATAGAGCGTACTGTGTGTCTGTTTGGTAATGATTCAGTAGGAGTCAGACTCATATAGAGCGTACTGTGTGTCTGTTTGGTAATGATTCAGTAGGAGTCAGACTCATACAGAGCGTCTTGTGTGTTAGTGGTAATGATTCAGTAGGAGTCAGACTCATACAGAGCGTCTTGTGTGTTTGCGGTAATGATTCAGTAGGAGTCAGACTCATATAGAGCATGCTGTGTTTATGGTAATGATTCAGTAGGAGTCAGACTCATATAGAGCATACTGCGTGTCTGTTTGGTAATGATTCAGAAGGAGTCAGACTCATACAGAGCATGCTGTGTTTGTGGTATTGATTCTCACCCTGGTTCTGGCCCAGCTGCATGTTGCTCATGTCCTTGGCGAGGCCGTTGGTTTTGGGGCTGGACACGGAGGAGCAGGTGGAGACGGCGCGGGGGGGGCGTTTGCCCGGGACCTTCACAGTGGTGCGCAGGAGGTCCACCTCTTTACCATGGATGTTCTGCATGTAGTCCTGTGAGCAGGGATAAACACACACAGGGTTACACACATGGCACACACACACACACAGGGCCATAGCTAGTTGGGGTGATGATTCTAGGGACCCACAGCAGTAGAGGGCCCACAAAAAGTCCAGTTAAAAAAATGGCTCCAAGAATTCTCAGCTCCTCCCCTGCCCACCCAGACACGCAGACACGCAGACACACATGCACACACGCAGACACACAGCAAGCAGTATTTTACAGACAGCATGAAAAATAAAAGGAAGCACCTAAAAGACTATGCAAACACGCGGCTGTGGTCAAGTGTAGCTAACCTCGTGCACGGGAACACTTCCTTTCATCTCAATAATTAAACAAGCCCTAATTACTCATTATTTCAGCGCTGCTCCCTCCAGTCGATCGGGACCTTGGCCCCGCGCTCTGAAAGCCCCCCGGGGGGGGTTTCCCCCTGCGGAAAACACGAACCGCACGCGTCCCACCGCCCCCTCCACGGGGGTCACACCAAACCCTGGCTCATTGAAGAGGGGAAACACCCCGCCACGCACGACGCCTCCATCAAAGGGGACCACACCACGGCGGCGTCTGCCGAGGAGGGCAAGGACGACATGTCGGGATGAGAAGGCGACAAGACCCCCCCCGCCCCACGCGCACACACACACACACGCCGCCCTGTCTCACCCTCTCCACACGAGAGACTGACAAAATGGCATTTCAAAGCCAAGTGCTCTCGACAGCGTTTAACAAGCCACCAGAGAGCTCTTGAGCTGGGGCCCCTGAAGAGCCATCAGCGCCCTGCAACAGCTTGACGGAGGTAATTGCATCTCCATTTGCATTTCGCCCCTTTATCATTCGCACACTGGGAACGGGGGGGGGGCAGTGATCCGGACCCCACACACCACATACGGAGGACACGCTGTGCGTGCGTGTGTGTGTGTGTGTGTGTGTGTGTGAAAGAGTATGTGTGTGTGTGTGTGTGTGTGTGTGTGTGTGTGTGCATGTGTGAATGAGAGTATGTGTGTGTTTATGTGTGTGTGTGTGAAAGAGTATGTGTATGTGTGTGTGTGTGCATGTGTGAATGAGTATGTGTGTGTTTATGTGTGTATGTGTGTATGTGTGTATGTGTGCATGTGTGTGTGCGTGCGTGTGTGCTGTGCGTGTGTGTGCATGTGCGTGTGTGTGCATGTGTGTGTGTGTGTGTGTGTGCATGTGTGTGCATGTTTGTGCGTGCGTGTGTGTGTGTGTGTGTGTGTGTGTGTGTGTGTGATCATACACACGACAGATTAGCAGGATGGAGGGCTTGTAAGTAGAACAAAAGTACAGATCTTATGTGATGTCCTGTCAGAGACCACACACACACGTGGAAATAAAACATTTTAAAAATCAATTCATGCACTTGAATAATTTTTTTAGAAGATATGTAGTTTGCCAGCAACAGGATTTCCTTCATTTTCAGGGTGGGAGTGTTATCAAGTTTCAGCGCTAATTATCCTGCATCCATTGCCACGCTCTTAATTAGTAGCATTAATGTGATTTCTTTTCACATAGTCGAGCAATTAAGGCCCATGATTGAGTTTCATTCTATTAGCCTCAACAAACAGTCTAATTGATGGTGGCCCTACAGATGTGGAGAACCTGCTGGATGCTAAGAGCACTTGACAAAGCTTCTTTTTTTTTCTTTTTTTTTTGGTGGGGGGGGGTTGGGTTAAAACAAATGATCAGCGCTTAATGTGGAGCTGTTCATTGGGCGAGCTCTCCGATATCCCACCGGCTCGGTGGCCTATACCGGCCTGTCCTGTCCTTCGCCGTCAGCTGTCCAACTTCCGGCAAACGGGACGCTACCAGATCCATCGTATTTCCAGAGCACGAGCTAAATTGTCCCGAGGCACTGGGAGAACGTGGATCTCGTTACGCACCGAACCCGAGTTACATGTAACATACGGGTAAGGGGGCCATGGGTGGGGGTGGAGGTTCTGAAAGCTGGACTATTCAAATATCAGATTGATCAATTAACAGCGACACGATTAATATGAATCACCGAGTGAACTTATTCAAGCACTCTTCTCCTCTCCACCTGCATCCAGCATCTCACCGGCAGGGCTCCAGCGTTCTCGCTGTAATCCAGGTTTTAATTAAAACTAACATTACGCTCTGATTGCATTCCAGGAGGACAGAGAGGAAATAATATCAATAAAACCGCGGCGGGACAGCACGTCGTGTCCGCGTGCGCGAACAACCCCGGGAAGGCGGGCAATTAGGAGGAGCCATTAGGGTAATGTTATACGTTATCAACGCGGCAAATGGGCAAACAGATGATGTAGAGGCCCAGATGAATCTTACTCCGTCAGCGCAGGCCCTGACAGCGAGGCGGTGGGAAACACGCCAGGAGGCTCGCTATCCCAGCAGGCACCGGGGCCAACGGGAGAGAAAACGCAGAGCGAGAAAAGAATGAAGTGACCGTTTGAGCAGCAATAGTGTTGTCAGAAAGCCCACACAGGTGAAAGGTGCTGAAGTGACTTCCTTTCATTAAGCCGGCCCATTTGTGTTACTTAGCCGACGCTTAGCAACAAGACTCATCCATGGTAATGTCAGTTCTGCACTGCAGTCCAAAACAACTACTGAAATACATTTAACCAAAGAAGGAAAACTTAAACTGCAAATGCTGATGGACTGTCCATGGCAATTAGCATTGCCAGTTAACTCCACTGGCCAGAACGTGATATCTTTTTTGTGTAACCCAACAAGAATATGTTGCAATCATTTCAACTTTAGCATTATGAAGAATAATGTTTTAAAATTGTAGGACAAACACGAGTCAAAACGCAAAAATATGAAAAATAAGTAATCCTAGCAGACAACAACAGCCTCGCTGATTTCCCCATACAAACAATTTAACTAATTAGACCAATTAAGCAGGGTAATTGGTTGGCACAGAAGACGTGCATTCACACAGAGGGGTCAGGGCTCAGAGAGCAGGAAGCCGGGGTCACAGAGGAAGAAGTGGGGATGAAGGAAGAGGAAGCCGGTGTCACAGAGCAGGAAGTGGGGATGATGGAACAGGAAGCCGGGGTCACCGAGCAGGAAGTGGGGATGAGGGAACAGGAAGCCGGGGTCACAGAGCAGGAAGTGGGGATGAGGGAACAGGAAGCTGGGGTCAGGGACACTCACGTGGAGGCTGGGATGGTAGGTCAGCACGCCGTTGTCGCATAGGGTGACGTACTTCTTCTTCCACTCTTTATTTAGAGACTTCCCACTGCGCTTCAGGAGCATTCCCTACAGAGAGAGAGAGAGATATAATAATTAGTATTATGTTTATATAGCACAATCCTGGGATGCTGAACAGTTGACCAAAATACATATAGAGTATTCTAATATGGTGACCCTCCCAAACAAACACATCAAGCATTAAACTTGTAATAATCTAGTAAAGCACACACTGCAATAATAACAATGAATGCAGGGTGTCAAGGATATTGCGGGTATCACAGATTCTGTGATGGGCAGTTCTGTGACTTTCTGGTTTTTTATACATCAGGCTGTGCTTTTACTCCCCTTGTTTGTGCCATCTAGTGGTAAAACAAAGGTACTACGGATGCTTTCGGCAGGAGCTGAATTTCAGCAGAGGGAGGGTGCGAGGGTACGGTAATGTCATGGAGAACATTATTTTGGGGAGTGGGCGCCCTATTGGGAGATCCCCGTTTCAGGAGCGGGGTGACTTTGCGCCGAACTTGGAGCACCCCTCTCCTTCCGACGAGAACGTCTGGCAATGTTAATGTTATAAATGTTAAGCGATGGTGTTATAGGAAATCTATGCTGTGGCATCTCGCAGTGTCTGCAGGCTGTGATGAAATGGCGCTCATAAATTTATATTAAAGGCCTGTTCGATGGCAATTATTTACCAACAAAGATTTATTGATCCCTGCTTCAGTCAAAGGATTGTGGCGCGGGGCGGGGGAAGGAAGGGGGGTCCGGGTGAGCGACAGAGGCACCTCGATAATGACCTCAAGAAGTACCTGCTCCTCCGGAGTCGGAAGGCAGCAAGCTCTCAGCTCATATGCAAATCCTGCGCTTCGAATCCCCACCCTGGCACTCCCTACTAGGGTCCTCTCTGTCTGGAACCCTTTCAGCTTTCCTGCTGTCCGAGTACAGATAGAACATACCTAGTCTACTCTCTTCTGAAATAAAAAATAAACACAGATGTGACGGCTCGATGCTCACATTTTCTTCAAGGAGCAAAAAAAAAAGTTTAAAAATTCAGGAGCACACCACACAAATGCACCCCAATTAGGAGATGTGCTCCTCAGTTATTTTTCCAGTTAGCATACATGGATTTTCTATATTCCTAAAACGGGAGCACTGTAGAGCCCAGGATGTACCAACACAGACCCTCAAACAAACTATCTTTACACAGACATGGCTTCAATATCTCACAGGTCAAATGATCTGTGAGTGCTAGGGTCTAAATGAGGAGTCGGTTTGTGGATGTGACCATAATTGGATTTAAGTTTATTTGCAGTAACCAAAATGGTCGCCGATCGTTTGGGGTAGGAGTGTGTCGGGTTCGACTTCAAGACCAGAAGCTGTATCCACCAACCCCAACTGCCTCAGTACATATCCAGCAATATCAGTCAGTGATTTGTAAAATGAATGCGCACGCAGTATCAAAGCACGTCTGCGCAGGAAATAGCAAAGTGGAATATCATTCCGTATCATTCCTGCATGCGTTACAGAAACTACACTTAGTGTTTATTCGATGACCCATTATTTTTTTCAAACGGCTTCTTTTTTTTCTTAGTCAGTGGCAATAAAAAAACCTTGGATAACGACCCCGGAACAGCGACTAACTGCGGTTTGTTTATGCATACAAAAGGAGAAAAAAATCAGTTACGGGAGCGAGACAGGGTTTTTTTGTATTATTTATTATTAATTCCCTTTTTTCGCACAAATATAGGAGGACACATTAGTCCGGGGATCTGACCATTACCGCACTCTCCTACGCACATCAGCCGCGCCTGGCTGGCTGGCTAACAGGCAACCGCCCACACTTCATTTCAGCCAAATTCATTAAGCAAGAGGGGAATAAAACTGTCCGCTGATTAGCAATTACTCCGTATCTGCTGTGTGTGTCAGTTCACTGGACTTGTTAAACATTAACACTGCAGACAAGGGAAATTAATAGAGTCCAACAGTGTCTGGGAAAAGGATCACGCAACGCGGAGGCTGACAGCGAGACTCGGAGGAGGGGCCCTTCCGTAAACAAATAACGTCGTTTTCCTACGTTCTGTTTACGGCGGCCGGACGATGCCCGCGAAAGGATGATAAAAAGAACAAACCGGGGGGGGGGGGGGGAATCTAAACCGCGATAAATGAGAGGTAGCCGCGCATTTCAATTTCCATTCAAATTAAAGGCTAACTTGCTCTTGGCCTTTCAAACTTCTCGATCAACGGAGTGTGAAACTGCGAGGACCTTAA
>NC_083776.1:12258455-12523818 GCF_963514075.1 Conger conger | reverse complement strand
AGGATTTACTGTACATTTGTGTGTGCTGTATGGAGCAGGGTTTACTGTACATTTGTGTGTGCTGTATGGAGCAGGGTTTACTGTACATTTGTGTGTGAGTAGGTGGCCAGAGTTCTGGAGCCCATGTTGCAGTACAAGGGTGAGCTGACTGTGGTACTGAAGTACATCCCTGCTGAGAAGAACCTCACGCTGCCTCTGGACCAGGTCCAAGGTACTGTGCAGTACCAAGGGCTCCTGGGAAATTGAGTCTCTCTGTCTCCATATGAGAGACACTGTCAGTATTGTCTCAGACACACAATATAACCACCACTGCATCTGGGGGGAAGTGAGTTTAAGTTGGCTAGGGACCCTTGGGTTACCACTAAATTAGACCAAGCAGCCATTGGTTCCTCTTAATGCTGACTCCGGGACTAGCTTGTGGCCTATGGGGTAAAAATATTTAATAGTGTGAATGGCAAATCACTAACTCAGGAAGCACAGTTTCCAATTCAAACAATAAAATTTCAGAAATTAGAATATTCAATAGGAATTCAGATAAATAATTATTTTAAATACAGTATACTGTTCAGATACAGTATATTCAGTATCACATACAGTACTGTATACTGTAGATAGCAGGCTACTGTGTGGTTTTGACGTAAGGTCCTTCTGGGCTATTATCTCTCTTGAAAGAAAAGAAAGGCTTTCTAAAGGGAAAGAAGAGCTTCAAGTTGCCCAAAGGGGGGATGGTGGAGCTGCTCGTCAGAGAGGCCAAGAATCTGACTGCTGTGAAGTTCGGGGGGACGTCTGACACATTTGTAAAAGGGTAAGAGAGTACTGTTGTTCCTGAGCTTCCTTCTTTTTTCAGTTGCAGGTGGTAACATGCAGCTGGTGTTTTGGAAAGTTGGCATGCAACTAAACTATGTTTTTCACACCATTCTCTGCTAACTCTTGAGACTGTTGTGCGTGAAAAACCCAGGAGATCAGCAGTTTCTGAGATATTCAAACCACCCTGTCTGGCACCAACAATCTTTCCACAGTCAAAGTCACTTAGATCACTTCTTTCAGAATAATTTCCTCCCCAATAATTTCCTCTACCTAATAAAGTGCTCAGTGGGTGTATATTTCCAGGTCAGATTAAGGATATGAATACTGCCTTAAGCCTGGTGCATGTTCATGTAGTGTGCAGTACATTACACATAATACATCTCCTGCTTTGACAGCAGCCAATCTAGGCCCTGGAAAGCAGATGTGTGAATTCCTTAGCCAATTAATATCTTAAATCGCACCATAAACCGGCAGGCAGGCCTGAAATTTGAGACCACAGGTTAAGAAGATACGAGGAGAAACAGAAGTGAAATATCACCAATGATTCTCAAGATAATTTGAGGAGAGTGTTAATTCTCAGGATCATCTCTCGACCACAGCTACCTCCTCCCGGACAACAATAAGTCCACAAAGCACAAGACGGCGGTGGTGAGGAAGAGTGTGAACCCGCAGTGGAACCACACCTTCACCTACTGCGGCCTGCAGCTAGGGGACCTGGACAGCGTCTGCCTGGAGCTCACTGTCTGGGACAAGGAGTCGCTCTCCAGCAACGTCTTCCTGGGGGGAGTCCGGCTCGGAGCTGGGACCGGTGAGGACCGGGCCCAGGGGCTCGCCCGTTCAGTTCAGTGAGATTAAGCAGGGACTCCTTCTCATTACATTACATTACATTACATTATATTACAGGCATTTAGCAGACACTCTTATCCAGAGCGACAATGAAGTGCAAATCAAACCCAGGGACACGTGCAATGAGGACCCTAGAGGAAAGTACAGTTCACAGAGTCCTAGCACAATCAGAATTACATCAACTTACCAACTGGCATACCACTGTTGGCAGCTAGAATACCCCGAGTACAACAATAACTATACATAAGTGCTCATATAATCTATGGCTTACACAAGGCTAATCATGGCTAATCACAAGATTTCTCATTCTTTCTGTATGCCAAGTGTAGGCATCCAGCCACGTGGCATTGCCTGCATACAGTAGCAGTTGCATTATATTATTTTGGTGTTTATCTTATCTTGTCCAGAGCAGCTAACACAGCTTACAGTATTATTTTTTAAATGCAAAGCATGCATACAGAGTTGACTCAGGTTAACTACTCAGGTTCAGTGCTTAAAGGCACAACAGTAATGTCCCACCCAGGAATAAAACGTGCAACCGCTCAAGTCGAGTCCCCTAAACCATCATTCTGCACTACCACCAGTTACCAGACACAGAGCGACAGTTTACCCAAAGACTCCAAATGAACTGTAAAATGTGTGTCCATAAGCAGCCTGCTGTTTCAGTGAGACAGGTAGGGGAAGGGCAGGCATTATGGGACCCAGCATTCAGGGTACAGGGAGATGGCTCTCACATCCAAGCTCACACAAAGCGTGTGAATCTGTTCCACTCACCCCAGGGCAGAGCTACGGGAAGGATGTGGATTGGATGGACTCCTATGGGGAGGAGCAGCGGCTATGGCAACGCATGATTGACAGCCCGGAGGTCCCTCAGGAGTGCAGCCTGATGTTACGGCCCACCATGGAGAAGCACAGCTCGTGAGAGAGAGAAAGCCCCAAGCTGGGATCATCGTCTCTGTTCCCACGATGCACCTGGAGTACGGACGTGTAGCCCTGCCTAGCTCCGCCCTCTAAAATGATCCAGTCAGGACTGTGCACTGATTCACTGTGAAAAAAAAGAAGATATTAAGAAAAGCACAGATGCCACAGTGCTTTCATTTCCGCCTTGGCACAATGTAGTCTGCAGGTATAAATTCCATCGGTGGTGCTGTGTGTCATCTCATCAGGTTTGTGTTGTTGCGATGTTTTCCTGACCAGTAGAATCATGGGTAATAAAATAAAAAAAGACTCGTCTCCTTGGGACATCAGTAAGCGTGTAAATGTAACATCCAGAATGTTCACTGTGAATTGAGTTGAAATGCAGAACAAGGTAGAAATTGGATGCATGTTTTTCCATGTGTGAGTGCCATGTCCTCCAGGCTGGAGAATAGACTGACAAATTAGACATTTTCTGGCTGTATAGTTTTTTTTGTTTGTTTTAGTATTCCACTGTCTGTTTGCTCGTCTGCTCAAGGATTCTTTGAAAACTGGGTCCGCACTCGTCATGTCGAATTTCCTTATAAATGTTTCATTTAAATAAAATAGTATTTTTTACAGAGGTGCATGTGGATTTAGCGCATGGTAGAACACACCGAAGCGTTTCTGCAGAGGTGTTCATGGGAACTGTAGTTCCAGATGATGTTTATACCGCAGAAGCACAAGACTCCTCTTTCACACTAATGCAGCTCACTGTCCGCCCCGTGAGCTTACTTGTTGGACTTCTCTCGTCTGTTTCAATGTTTTCTTCTGATTTTACAACAAATCGTGGTCTTGAACTCTGACAGTATGTGCATTTTCCTGCACTATTCCCATTTGGAGAATCAAATCACAGTACTCACGTAGTTCTCTCTGTGGTTTTCCTTGTGTAGGTTTTTCGTGATGAAGGAGTTATTTCTGTCAATAGATAGATTAAAACCTCAGACTTCACTTTGCATATTTTCAGTTTACTTTCTTTTCAACCTAAGGAGCATCTAACAAAGATTACAATATACGCAAGGATGTGTATGAGTAATAGCACATATGTCAGGCCCACCAGATACATACAAACCATTACAAAATGTTAGCAAAACAAAAAACAGAAAAACAAATCAAATCCCATGACCTACCAGGCATTCAAATGTGAATTTCCTTTCCAGCATTAGGCACGGTATTGCAACACTGGCCTTCCTGTGCTTCTCAGCCAACCAGTATTGCCCTTTTCCAAGGGCATGTTTTAATGGAAAACATGAGTGAGAACATAGCACAATGTGGAGCGTAAACGCTGTGCTCAACTTTTCAAATATCACTTAAATTAAACTATGTGATAGGAGGGTAAGCATACTGAGATACTAAGGATGCCGATAGTCACGGTTGTGACATCCAGGGTACTGTACGTGGAGCAATTATGCCCAAAAAGATGTAATCTTTTCAAATGTCTGAAATGAAAGTGATATGCAATATTCAGCGTCTCTGGAAAATAAAAACCTAACCATGTCAAATGCATGTATTGCCTCTATTACTGTTTTTTTTTTTTTTTACTTGGATGTTAGATCAAAACTCTGAGATTACAAAGCTGTACAATGTATTTTATTTGTTTTCAACAAGTAGCTAGAATATTTTGAAGAAATAAAACTACACACATTTTACCTCCGAGTACTGGCTAGCATTCTCTGTATACTCTTATACATTACGGAATTTGCTATACTGTATATATTACATACTATCAATATATAAATAAGGGAATGTACATGATAATAATTAATACAAAGTCACAGGTTATGTGTATTTTGAAAATGATGTTGTCTCAGCCAGTGTCTTACAAGCTTTGGGAAAGGCAGTATTTTCCCAAGGTTAATCATTTTTTATTAAGCTACAATAAAATAGAACTAATCTAAATTGTGTCAATTACTGCATATAAATAAATGGACAATCCTTTCCCATAACTGCAACAACCCAACTACAAAAAAATAAGATTTAAACATTTGAAACTTTTAAGCACTTACAGGCAAACGTCATGTACATTTAGCCATTTCAGTACATGAGAACAAGTAACACAGACTATGAATAAGAAGAATATCTAGAATTTCCTCACTCCCTCTTCTCATTTTAAAATTCTGTTTTTAAAAATGCCTTTGAGGCTCTCAAGCCATTGTCTAGAAAATGCTAAAGAGCAACAGGAGATTTTCAGTACTGATGACAGTCATAAACATAACCGTCTCTGACACATCATGCCCCTGTCAAAGACCTGCATTAAAATGAACGGTGGCTTTGAGGTTCTTCACAAGACTAAAGAATCAACAAAAGACAAACAGTCCACTTATCATTTAGAAACTTAATTACTGAGAAAATACAATTAGGAGAATAGGCATATGGTAATGTGAGAGAGGGAGGGTAGAGCACTATCGGGGGGAATGCCTGCCACCACTGAACGCACGACCCATACGCCTTTAATTGCCTTTTCTTTGCTTGTTGCAGAGAGGGAAATTAATACTGTCGCTATGAATCATGACTTCAGACTGCAGTCTTTAGGTCTGACATTTACTAATGAGGCTGAAATAATGAATCCCACCCCCCACCCTTCCCCAAAACCCTGTATTACACTGGTGTTACAACTGAAAATATCAACCATCCATCCATATGTAATAGATATACATCATAAGGAATCGAGATAAAATAATAACGGAATCAATAATAAAAAATAAAATTGATTATGATTTCTGTGAGTCTGCCAGATAGCATTACAAAATGTACAAAACCAATGAACAAGCCAAGAATAATTAGGTGTCATGCATACAAGCTAACGTGGTGCTCCCTGTGCACTGCTGGGGATGCAGCTGCTCAGAGGGACAGAGGGGGTAAGATATGGAACACACAGCAATGTCTGAGGACAGAGGGAGCCCGAAAACAGGACGGCCACAGCAGTGGCGCCCCCTATGCCTGTTCCTCCACCGCTGCTCCCAATACCGTCCTGTCTTATTGTAGTGGTGGCTGAGTACACACCTCCCTCCCATTGCTCCACCCCTCGCTCTCTCTCTGGCAATGGGGTGATGCTGAGGTGAGTGGGAGGGTGCTGTGATAGGCTGAGCAGAGCGGTGGGGCGCTGTGATAGGCTGAGCAGAGCGGTAGGGCGCTGTGATAGGCTGAGCAGAGCGGTGGGGCGCTGTGATAGGCTGAGCAGAGCGGTGGGGCGCTGTGATAGGCTGAGCTGAGCGGGAGGGCGCTGTGATAGGTTTAGCTGAGCGGGAGGGCGCTGTGATAGGCTGAGGTGAGGGGGAGGGCACTGTGATAGGCTGAGCTGAGCGGGAGGGCGCTGTGATTGGCCCTTCAGGGCTGGCAGGTGTGGCCGGCCTGCTGCTGCAGCACCATCTCGTCCTTGCGCGCGGGGAAGGTGTCGATGGTGGTGAAGATCTCGGCGGAGGTGATGGGGTAGGTGTAGCGCATCTTGTCCACGCCCTGCTTGTCCAGAATCACCATGTTGTAGTTGTTGTTGGAGATCCGGAGCAGCAGCCTGTGGGACACACGGTGAGGGCGTAACTATGGGTCAGAATACACCGTTCTGGAGTAACCTCTGATCCAGGCCCTGTCCGGTGTCCTCAGCCTGTTTGTCTTAGCAGACGATTGTTACAGAAAGGTGATTCGGAACATGTCAAATAAATTGAATAATCAATTTTAAAATACAATAATACATTTGCAACGGAATTCAATATCAGAATATAATAGTCATTTAAATCAATTTTCTCCAGTCAAACATTTGTTTTTTGGTGAAAAAAAAACATATTTCTAACAATAACATAATATCTCCCATTAGCTGTGAAAAGAATAATGCTTATGAAATAATAACGCACACATAAATACAAGAAATATGGAAGAAGAGTCATGCGGATTGTTTATCGTTAATCAGACAAAAGTGTTATAGGTCAGTTCATTTGCCAACATTTCTACATTATTTCCTGCTGCTCTGCTCTGCTACTCTGCTGCTCGTAACCTCCTTGCTGAGTGTACCTTTAGTAAGATCGTACATTTACATCACAACTGACTTCTCTCTGAGCCACAGGGAGCCAGGAGTTATTTCCGTAAACAACAGTGGAGACCTGCAATTCCACAACAGGATTATACTGCTTTACATCCAGATGTGTTATTTAGTGATGAATTTTGATGAAAGGTTAATTCATTCCTTGCAGGAGAGACATCCTTCAGGGTTTTCCCTTAACAGGTTCGGTGTCTGTATCTCTTCAGCGTGGACACTGACACCTTGGTGGGCCACACGTGCCGTTTCCATGACAACGCTGTAATCAACGTGACTAAAGGGGTGACCTTTTTCACTGCCTTCAAACGTCCACACTGATCAACATGAAAACAGTGGATGGAAGATGAACATCAAAGCAAACAATTATGTTTTTTATTTGCAGTACATTTTCCTTTATGATGCCAGGAATGTATGCTAAACTCTAAGACTGTACAATCAGTCACCCCTTTATTAGGTATGCCAGCACACCAGCTTGTTAATGCAAATATTTAATCAGCCAATCATGTGGCAGCAATTAAATGCATAAAAGCATGCAGAAGTGGTCAAGAGGTTTAGTTGTTTTTCAGACCAAATGTCAGAATGGGGAAGAAATGTGATCGAAGTGACTTGAACCGTGGAATGATTGTTTGTGCCAGATTGTTGGTTTGAGTATCTCAGAAACTGCTGATCTCATTGGATTTTCACGCACAGCAGAGAGGTCAGAGGAGAAGGGCCAGTGGTATACAGTGAACACGCAATGCTTCAAACCTCTTAAGTGGATAGGCTACAGCAGCAGAAGACCTATAATAAGTCAAAAATATAAGTCTAATAAATATCTAATGAAGATCCACTGAGTGTATATTCCTGAGGAAGCTTCCTGATGTTTTAGGTGGCCATATTGAAAATGCTGAAAAAGTCAGACAAGATTATAAACCTGTATTTATGCAGGGTAAGTTGACTGAGTACACATGCTCTTCTGCATCAACGCCCTGTTAATGCCCTTATAAATATGTGATCAGATGACTCCTCACTGATACAGGACAGAACTTGTGACAACATTTCCAGTAGAACTGAAATGTGTACTAAGATCACAAAGTCTGTCTGACATCAGAATGCTCTATGTTGAACTGCACCATAGGAGAAGACAAATGACTGATCTATCAAAAAAACACATGTAAAAGTTAACAGCATCTTCTTTTAAAATAGATGCTGTTAAAGAATCCAGAATCCCCAGACAGTGAGGTGTGCATTTGGCCATACACACTCAGCAGGGGTTTGTACCAGAGCATCACATAAGAGCAGTCGTCTGGCAGTCAGAGGGTTGCCGGTTCGATCCCGTCCTGGGTGTGTTAAAGTGTCCCTGAGCAAGACACCGAACCCCCAAATGCTCCTGACGAGCCGGTTGGTGCCTTGCATGGCAGCCCATGGCCATTGGTGTGAGTGCGTGAGTGTGTATGAATGTGTGAATGAGAAGCATGAATTGTACGGCGCTTTGGATGAGGCGCTCTCCGCTGGTGCTGAGTACCGTACCGGAGCTGCACGGCCAGGCCAGGGGGGATGAGGCGGTGTCGTATACGGCCGATCTGCGCTGGGTATACCCCCACCAGCTCCACCACCGTCACGTGCCTCAGGTCCAGCCCACACTGAGCATGCTGGGACACAGAACACACGCATCACGTCTAAACACGCCCCCGCATCCAGTGCACATATGCATATGCAAGTATACTCACACACACACACATAACCACAGCATAAAACAACCACATAATGTAAAATACCACCAGCCAGACAGACAGGCAGACAGACACAGAACACATATGCGGCACATCTAAACACGCCCCAACCTCGTGCACACAAACGTGCATGCGTACCCGTAGCACAAACCCCAGCCAAATACAACACAACCACACGCATCGCAACCATACAGAAACACACCGGAGGGGTGCCCACTGCACACGTATACGCAAGTATACTCACACAAACATACAACCACAGCATAAAACAACCACATAATGTACAATACCAGCCAGCTAGACAGACAGACAGAGACAGACATACACAGAACACACCACAACCACCCTTAAACACATACTGTAAGACCACTGCCAGAAACAACTCCCACACAGTACATTCTCCAATGCAACTTGCCCAGAAAATACTCCAGACAAAGCTCAGCTATTTCCCTGGCCTTAGTCACTGTGACTCAGGCAGTACTCACTGAATGAATCAGTGAATCAATATTCACTGCATTAACCGTGAGTCCCAGGATGGGAGGAGGAAGTCACAGGGCTTGCTAACCCCGCTGATTCATCCCACAGGAAACCCTCCACTGACTCACGGACATAAAGGTTACACCTCTAAAAGCCTGTTTCATCAACACGCCTCCTGACATTATCCTGAGAGGGCCCACAGAATCAAAAAGCCTTGATTTTTCCAGCACCGCGGTGGCTAGATTTTTACCCTCCAATTTTCCAGTTATTAAGGGTTCATCACGCCTCCGAGCTCAATCTGCGATTCCACTGCACCGAGACCCACCAAAACCAAAACGCCACCCAGCCCGCCTGTTTTCTTTTTGCGTTGGCGGGAGCTCAATGCCATCATTTGTCAAAACATTCTGTCACGGTTTGAAAACGTCTGTTCATATTTGACATGGGTGAAAACAAAAGCATAAAAATCAGCATATTGGCTTTTTATATATTCACAACAAACTGACCTTTCCAAACAGTTCAAATAAACCCCTTTTAATGTAATCTTGGCATCCAATGCAAAGGCCATGCCCTTTTTCTGACAGTTACTGAGACGTGCACCATGGCTTAGTCATTATTTCTCACAGGAGATGCAATGAAGCTGCTTTAAAACTAGCGAAGATACACTTTTACCGCTAAGCATTTAATGTACAAAATGTCCTGTTCAAATTCCCATAGGAATGGTATGGTTATAATATGTGGTGGGTCTATAATTGAACCATGGCTGAATTAAGCAATTTAAGTGCAACAAGATGATAGCAAGAAGAGCACAATTACGTTGCATGCTGAGACGGACAGTGCCAGGCACACTCCCTCTCCACAGGGGCGGGTATTAAGGAGCAGGCAGGATAATGTGAACACACAGGCTTCTCTGAGCCCAGACCACACACAGGGCTGCCCCTTAGAACAACATGCAGCGAATATACATTCCCCACAATTCATTTATAATAAAACATAACAACCCCTTTTATGATCAAATTCACCATCGTTCGGGGTGAATGTAGAGTGCAGCTCTGTCAGACTCACCCAAGAGGTGTAAAATGCCCTTTTGCATTTGTTTGATGATTTGTGTAAACCCATTTTGATTCAGGATCTTTTATTACTTCCCAGAATTTGATCTTTTCTTTGTTGTTGTTAATAAAAGAGTTTGGAAATGCGTTTCACTTTTCCCCTTTTTCCAAGAAAATCAGTCTCAGCAGGGGGGTTAGTTTTACTACCGTCCTGGAATGTAAATCCACACACCGTCTCTCTATAAAGCAGGACGGAAGCTGAACTACCTACCCCGCCCCCATCCCCCCCCCAAATGAGTGAGTAATGGCAGAGCCGACCAATGGTGATGGACTTCCTGCTCATTCTCAGCCAATCAGCACTGCTGGATTCTCTCACCTGCAGGTTGGTCATCTGGAAGCGGTAGTAGTGATTGGCGGCTGTCGGGGCGGAGATGATGAGGAGGCGGCGCTTCTCGTAGAACTGGTCCAGCAGGGCGGCAGCAGAGCGCACGCCCACATTGATGTTCATGGCTGCAGCGGGCGAGACACGGGAGGGTTACCATAGCAGCAGCAGTACCCGCCCCAGACCCTCCCTCCCTTGCTCAAGGGCCCAACGGCTGTGCAGATCTTATTGTGGCTACACCGGGATTAGAACCACTGACCTTGCGTGTCCCAGTCATTTACCTTAACCACTACGCTACAGGCCGCCCCACAAGTTTACTTTGTGCTTGGACGACCTGCTGTGTAACTAGCAGAAGTGCATCTGATCATGCCCTACTGTAACCTGCGTGCTGGAATTTAGACTATGAAGATAGAGTCCTTTCTAAACCAAAGAACATCCATAATAATGTCTCCATGTTTCCTATTGTATGTTGTATGGCTTGAAATCAGCTTAGTGGGAGACTTCCCACGATAAGAGAAGCATTCAGAAATATATAATAGATTTTTGTGAGACACATTGCTGTGTGCAAATTGATATGGATTGAAAACTTGATGAACTTTATGAACATTTTTCCACAGAGAAGGAAAGTATAATTTTTCTCAAAATACAGTTAGGTGCTGTAGTATTCTCCAGAAGTGCAGTAGATTTCTGCATGAGGACACAGGTTATTATGGCGCACAGTAAAATGTGTTACTTCAACTCGAACAGTACAAATGAGTCCAACAGGACCCTATGCACTCTGTAAGTGCTGATTTAACACTGAACATTTTACTGTGCACAGGACTCCCTCCCTCTCCTGAAAAGGGTATCTGGTACCCTGTGAGATTTCTCGCTATCCATATCTTATGATCAGTGTTATGACATAGGCCAACATCTGAGGTGGTTTGACACACTACCTGGAACCCCACTTCCTTGAGGTCATGATTTATCAGAAAGAACTGGCCACTGGCCACTGGTTTATCAGCAAAGCACAACCTCAAAAGCTGGGCACACTCACACAACAGCAATGTGTCCTCCAGGGTAGACTCACAGTACTGTGAAGTTATGAGCCTGAAAAAGGCAGACTCACAGCAGCAACCGTCTCTCAGCAACCATCACTGAGATTTAATTACCAACTTTCACCTGTATTAGCAGTGCTTTAGCAGTGTGGTATTTTCAGCTTCATGCACTTAATATTTTTTCTTTAATTAAAAATTACATTTCATAAAAAGTCCATAGACAAGATTTCAAATCCCACAATTACTTTCTGCAGATACTGCAGTGGTGCCCTTTAATCCTGACCGCTAAAATAGAAAACAAACCTAAAACAAGCGTTTCGCCTGACACCAGGTCTGCTGTTACTATCAATCTTTCGAGTCTCTCTGATCAGTCGCATGCACTTAGGGATGTAATTTCCACCAAATGTGATCAATAAGCATTCAGGCAATGCAACGCCATATGATATAATGCTAATCACATGATTGGTTACAGCACCAGCCCTGTGTATTCCGGTCCTAAGGAGCAGAGCTGCAACAAACATTCAATTTCTCTCTCTGAGCCAGTAAAACTCAAACACTGTTTTACTGGTTCAGACACCAATGGCTCACTGCTTCAGAGATCCCTGATCACTCCTCAGGAATCCAGTTTATATTTACAGCTATAGCAGCACATATTTATTTTATTTACTAATAATATCTATTAAATTACCTATACATCTACATCTAGATAGCTATACATTTGTAGTGTTGCTGTTGACTCTGGCTTTGTGCTTGCATGTACCCTTGTTGTTTGCATTTGTTTCCCTCAAAACCCCAAACCGAAAAACTTTGGAGAAAAGCACCTGCCAATCAAATTAATGTAATGCAACATAAACCAATTTATTGGACAAACGGCTGTACATGGCAGCTGTTCAAAATCTGGTTTCATAAATTTCTCAAGTCCCAAATAAAAATAAAAAACACACTGCTACATAAGATCATCCTTTTTGAGATTCGAGTGAGCCACTTTGAAAACGAAAGACTCTGTTTCTTGTTTACCTTTAATAAAGCCCAAACTCAAGATAGCATTCCATCAGGCATTAAGACCTTGGCATTCTATACTTGGATGAGGATCTGAATGTTTTTTTGGAGGAAGATGAAGGCCCCCTTTCCCCAGATCTAAGTTTGTGTGCAATGGAAACGGGCAGCTGGCAGCGCCGCTAACGTCACAACCAAACAGCGCCGGCTCCGTTCGGCTCATCTGCAATGCAAACGCGGGTGAGCCGAGGACAGGCGCCGGCGACGGTCACGGAGCCGTGGAGCAACAGATCCATCATGGCAGCGGGCCAGGGCGGCACGTTCTCAGCGCCGGCCGCCGGCCTGCGCGGGAGCTCTCAAACTCAACACTCCTCCTGTAATTACACTGGCCTGCGGGGCGTTAATAACACCACAACAGGCAGCTCACACCCATCAAATCTGAAAACAAATTAATTTCCACTCCGGCAACTGCTCGATTCGATTTGGTGTGATTCATCTCGTGCTCTGCACGGAGATACTGTCGCGAAGACGTTTTTTTTAGGAAGGACATTGCTGACACCGACCCAGACAGAAATGATAAGATCTGGCAGGCCTGAACTGATTCTACACACGTGGGTACTGATAAGGTGTTTTATATCCTAGGGTCTGGGGCCATAACTCTTGTGGACACTTCATATCCTTCTTTGTGATACAACAAAGATACAACCTAAACACTGGGTTTTAGGATAATTTAAAAAGCATTTTTTTTTTTGAAAAGTCAAAGTTTTCCCATTTTTGTCAGGTCTGAAATGTTTTTCTAGATAAACTCATGTTCAAGGCATTTAGCCAAAACACACAGATGTTCTCTAGCAGCTGTTCTTTTCACAACAAGTTTTTTTTAACAAGAACCACTGGCCAGCAGCCACAACATGCTATGATTACTGTTTGAGAGCTGAAGTGAGTCAGGGCTGGGAACCATGACCTACTGATAAAGCAGGTTACTGCTGGAAGTGGTGGATCTAGAGTAGGAATTTCCCTGGACCCAACAGAAAAGCCAAAACCTCAATATAATGACAGGGATACTGTGATGTAGGTTACACAATCTTGCTGGTAAGATAATAACCCCCAGGTCCTGTGGTCATTACAGACCCCAATTAGGTAAAGTGGTTCCCAAAATCAATGCCTAGGTGTGCTGGCCAAGATTTCAATCTGCACTGCAGGCATGTAGTGTTTCATGACATTACATTATAGGCATTTGGCTGACAACATGTACAACAAAGTGCATACCCATAACCAGGGACCCGTGCCCTGAAAGACCCTGGAGGGGAGTCAGTGAGTTTTGAGAGGCAGGGTACGTACGTGAGCAGGTGGTCTCTGTGCCGGACCAGGTCAGGCCGTACTGGCACACTCTCACGGCGCTGCCCGCCAGATCGTGGCCCCCGGTGCAGGTGAACTCACAGTTGGCCCCGTAGTTGTCCCCGTCACTGTCGCACTTCATGTAGCCGTTGTCGGGCGGAGACAGGGGGTTACAACGCCGCACTGCAGGGTGAGGAAGTCCACGCATACACTCATACACAATCCACAGACCGCTGGAAAAAATTATTTTCTGTAAACCCAAGATTGTCACTTCTTCACACCCGCATAGGATTTCTTATAATAAATATAGAATATCCCAATCTGAATGTTCAATCATATTGCGCGTTTCCTTCTTGTTGCTCTGAGCTTTCTATCAAACCTGACAACCGGCTCTGATTTGTGACTCCCACAGCTTATTATGGGATGTTATTTATTTGCCAGCAGAATGTATGCCTGAGAGAAGAAAAATAGCTTTTATGATTCAAACCTTACATAAAATGTAATACAAATTAGGGCCTGCAGCTTTCTTATTTGATCACAGACGGCACAAGAATTTTCTCCCGAGGTGCAAGAAACTGTGGATTCCCATCAAGGCATGAAGAGCCCCATATTATTGTGACTAAATTCTCCCATTTTTGTTAAATCCAACCCTGCCAACGGTGACATGAACGGATGTTACAGTATAACTTTAGAACCCATACCACCTTAAAGGAGTGCCATGTGTTTTCACCCTTCTTTAATAAGATGCAATATCGATAACCTAAGCAACGTGATCATCTGGGGTTACAGCTCTAATGTGTGGGATAACCGACACATTAGCAAAGATGCACAGAGGCCCTCTCCAAAAGCAAACCTTCAGCTGTTCACTACAACAGAAAGGTTTTATTACTTATCTGAATTAACAACAGAGCATAAAACATATTTGAAGCACAAGAGCTCAGTGCATACAGTCTGAGAGGAGGTAGCTAGCACCATCGCACTCCCAAAAGCAGCGGTGTAAAACTGTGCTCCCGGAGAGCCAGTTTGTGTGTTGGTTTTTGTTCCAAACAATTAATTTGTTTCAGTTGTCTGAGAGCTCTATACACTATGCTGGTTCACTTCTGTTCATGTAGCTTTAATGATTTATGGCCTTTCATATACAGTACACCTGCAATAATTGATACAAATGCACAGCATTTAAAAAGCAACGCAACCCATAGTCCAAATTAAATTTGCTGTGCATATCATTAAAATGTGAGCAGGAATGGATTTTTGGAACATTCTGAAGTTCTACTATATTTTATGTTCAGCCTTCAGCAGTGAAAAATAATTACCAAATCTGGCTGCCATATCGTTGGACCACCCACCTGGCTGACAGCTGGTTCTTCAGTGCCTCGAACAGTTTACCCACTCAAATGCAGATTTTTAGTTTAACTTTCATATATAGTATGATTGGGGTCTCAAACTTTCACTTACCTCAGGCTCTAAAATTAGATGGCTTCACAGATTTGGCATTTCATATTTATATGTAAAAGGCAAGTCATTTGGGAGACAAAGTGTGAAGAAGGAGAGAGGAAGTGTAATATTTTTCTATTACATTATTTTATGTGAACTGTTGGGGTCAATTTGATCCCAAACATAAAAGATGTTATAAAATCTTAACATTATGAGGGTTAAGCTAAATACAATCACCCCAAACCCGTCTCTTTCCTGCACTGGCACCCAGCTATTATACCCATCAATGGACAATTTCACAAATGCACCTACAGCTCACCCTGAAAATGGAAGAAGCTAGTGAACCCCAGTGAGGTAGGCAAGGGAGCCTCCACCCTTTTCTCCGTTTTCAGATCGCTGCTGACAGACACTGAATCACAGGCATTGTTTCAGCACTGTTCACACACAGGTCTGTTATCAGCAAACCTCATTTTATTTTATCTCCAACTCGCTATCAACTGGGCTCTTTCTGGGGACAATACGGAGAATTGATTAGAGAGACAGTTTCCAGTAAAGCAGAGATACAGGCCTGGAATTAAATAACATATTCTTCAACCACAACGACGCACACAAAGATCAACATCTCAACCTGTTCGGCTGTCAAAACAAGGACTCGGTGCTGCTCAAACCTTTCATCTGCCTGGGGAATAAGATTTTTATTGGAGCAGTAATCATTGTGTGCAAACTTTATTCCTTTTTTATGTTCTCTGCCAGGTACCTGCCTTACTTATTTTGATTTGTGGGTATTTTCTTCCTTTAACAACTATTCATTCAAATGCCGTTTTCCAGTGACCAAGGCTGCAGTATATATCAGACACCCCTGAGCTGCCCAGCTCTCACACTCTTGGGAGAAGACTCATCGTGCAAAATGGGGTGGGGTGGGATGGGGCGTGATGGGGTGTGATGGGATGGGGTGTGGGGGGGGTGTGGGATGGGGTGGGGGTTTTTAGGAGAGGTACTCTGCGGTAGTGGGAAAAGGGTTGGCAGTATGGAGGTACTGTACAGTGAATACGTTTAAGTGGGAACATCTTTTTTTTAAATGCAGTACCTCGCACTCTGGCAGAGAAGCGGCAGGAGGCCTTGTTCCCAGCGCGGTCATAAACGGTGTAGGACATCTTGTGGTCTCCCGCAGGTAAGTGAGTTCCAGGTGGCTTTCCTTTCAGGATGACGCTGAGGACACAACAGAAGGACACAAACTCACATAACCAGGAGGGCATGCAGCAGAAATCTGAGACCTTACCTCTATGTAAACACAGTGTTTAAGGAAGTCAGTTTCATCTGATAAACAAAATTAGAGGGTTTGCTAGTTTAGGGTGCAATTGGGAGAGTGGCCCAGTTAGACTGCTGAGCTGGTGGACTGCAGAGTCACATTGATGTAATAGCTGGCAGAAGGACAATCTGGATGACAGGCCTACAAATATGAGAGAGCATGCCAAATTGGAAGAGAATTAAAAAATGCAGAAGGTAGGATTCCCCTGTGCCGTCATGGCAACGGCGTGTGCGGACTGACTCTGTGAGGATGCCATCCGCCGTGTCCCTGCCCTCCGGGGTGTCCCAGTTCACCCGCACCGTCAGCTTCCCCGGATCCGCCGTCTTCTCCTTCACACTGGGGCATTTGATCACAGGTGGCTCAACATCTGAAAAACAGAGGTAAGAATGGGCACAGATTCTACAGACACACCAGATACTCAACTCTGTGTTCTCTGCAAGTTAACTTCTGTCCTCTCCAACACTGAAGCCGAAACGAGTTCAGCTGGGGAGACATCTTCTGAAAATTCATTAAGGTAGTGTAACCATGCAATGGACATTTTGCACATTCTGTTATTTAGTGCCACAAACCGCCGTTAGTAACTGGAACCTCCTTTTGCAAAATAGTGGGCAGAAGGAATGCAGGAGATGGGTATCTGGTGAGCGTAAGGAATCTGTGGCATGGACATGGAAAACCCCTTTACTTACAATCATTTCCAACCAGGGATCCTCAGAATGACTTGGAAATTGGCTCCCAAAAATAACCACGATTGCATAACAGATTGTAAAATAGCAAGCAATGGAATCACTCAATAAATCCATAAATCCAAGTAATATGTAGTCGGTGACAACTGGAATCGGTTTAGCTTTAGCAGATGGGGCTGCACTGTACATGGAAGTCTGTCATGGAAAGGTACTGGTTTCCTGAAGTTTACATATTTCTTAATCACTCTATAATTAAGCATAATGATGATGATAATATGTTGTTGAGATTATGGACTAGACTATTTGAGATATGCGTTTTACCATGTAAGCCTTCTTAATCATTCTGTATAATTAAGCACAATAATGATTATTATGTGTTGTTGAGATAACGGACTACACTCAGTATCACTCATTCTACATCCCTAATCAGGTTGCATGATTTGCATCAACATTCCAATGATAGAACATTCTGGTAAAAGACACACACTGTACACTACCCAGGGTGCTACGCACAGGCATAATGTGATTAGAAATCATGAAAAAACTGTATATAATGTTCTTGTTCTTATCAATGTAATAATAATATCAATATCAATACTTATATTAAGAATAATGATATATTGTTTCTATTATTAATTATGATCTATTATTATCCATTATTATTAACATTTGTTATATGCGGAGCCTGGAGTCAACATTTCACCAGTCCTTCCATGGTTTCAACAGCGGACTGAGAGAGCAGAAAGACTAGACAAGAGGGGGTTTTTTTCCACCGTAACGCTGTGTTCTTTCAGACACGCCGGGGCTGCGCTGTGACTGTGGGGGAGAGCGTTTTACCGCAAAGAACAGGCCACTGTTCCCACCACCGCAGACACGACGCCTGGCAGGAGAGGGCTCCCTCAATGCCATTCTCTCAGGCCTCACACTGGGCTAACAAGGCGAGCCGCAGTGATGGGCGCCCTGTGAACAATGCTCTGCCCTGGCTGATGGCCTGGAGAGGACAACGTGTGTGTTTCTGCATTTCTGAGTTTCACACCTTCATGGGCCCTAAAGCGCAGGGACATTAGCAGCCCCACAGTCCCCCACACACCCCTCCCAAAACCAACTCCCATCTCCATCACAGGTTTTCTAATGCAATAGGGTCAAACAGACGACGACACCAACAGACTGATCCTCCCACATCCATCGTAAGCCCTGGTACTTCTGAGCCACTTCTGATGCAAACTACCAAGAAGCTTACTGCAGGTGGGGATTGTGTGCAGCTGTTTCCACGAGAAGGGGGGGGGGGGGGGGGGACTGCAATGAACAACACTGAGTTATCCACGGTGTAGCAGCTTTTCCGGCTCAAGTCGGAACCACTAACTATGTCAGATCTGAGGGGACGAGGCTCAGTGATTTGAACAGGATACCAGCTGTGGTCGGATCAGACAGTCCAGCGTCTCGCTGCAGATGCTGCAGTCAGCTGGGAACAGCGTTCAGTATCTCGCAGAAGATCTGCACAGATTCTTTAGTCCAGTCTTCCTTCGAGTATATGAGGTGGGGCTCGGAATGAGTCTGTAGTGCAGTAGGCTATGCTAGTATGTGTATTTCACAGGTCCCTGAAAGGCACTGAATTCATGTTTTAGGTGCCAATACTAGAATGTGTCATTTTGGCCCTGATATTAAAACGCTTAAGAACCAGTGACTCACCAGACACTCAGTTCCGGCTTTCGCTCTGTACTCTCTGCTCCTTAACTACAGGAGGTTGTGGTTGGCAACTGCAGTCATCACAGCCATATTACATTACAGAACATCCACTGCCACAGTACTGCCCTACACACCTACTGAATGAATTTCAGAACATAACAGAACCCCTGTCACTGCAGGCATGCTGCATTAACAGTACAATGCTCATTTATTAATACAGCAGCTATTAATACGGACCTTTCATAATGAGCTACAGAAGTGCACTCTGACGAAGGAGAGAAAAACCTACAGAAGGACACTGTCCAGAGCCTCGGTTAGTCCATGAAAGATGGTATCAGTCATTATTTTAGAACATCTTTTAAACTCCATGTTTATGCCAAAATGTGTAGAGCTGTCCTGTCCCAGACAAGCGTGCGGTTCCCCCATACTGTGTGCAGCCTCTGTTTACTCTCCAGGCCTCCAGTCGAGCTGTGCAGCATCGCACTAGAGAAGTGCACCTCACCGCTGACATAGACAATGTTCCACTGTGTTCACGAGGAGGTGGGGGAAACGCTCATCTGCGAGTCTGATCACCCCCTCCCCACTCTCAAAACTCCCAATTATGTCTCGCCCCACGGGACTCCTGGCTACTGCAGACAAGCTCAGGATTCTATTCCAGGATTGTAGAACAAATCAAGCCACCAAAACAGTGCACCTTGTAAATTTATTGATACCTGTAGGTAAATACATTTAAGTACATTCATTTTCAGTGTTTCCGATTCATGTTACCGTAAAAAAGGTGCACTAGCCTGATCATGTTTAAAAAAAGAATACATTGACAAATGAGCATTACCCACAGCTCTGTCTTCGATTGCTTGTCTTGAAGCGGAAAGAATGCAGACAGACTGTCTAATTACAGACTTCTTTCATATCAGGTGTTTGACCGTCTGGCAAGCACAAGCTTGCACCAGAAGAAGAAATTAAGACTCAGCCATTAATTACGACTCAACCACTAATGGAAAAAGTCAGTCGTCAGTAACTTCTTAAGTCTGGCAGCAGTGTCCAAACGGTTGCAGGTTGCAGGTTGCTTCCTTGAACAGAGGATAATTACAACAAACCCTATAGAACTATACTTCCCCCTGGTTGTAGCTAATTGCGTAATTAAAGGAAATTAAAAGTAGCTTTTAAAACAGATTGTGCTCTTAGCCTGGGGTCTGCAGAGTGGCTCCCCGGCGAAGCAAGACACTCAGAACCGAGAACCAAGACGCTGAGACTCACCCACACAGGCACTCTGGCCGCCAGTCCAGGCCTTGGCGCTGGTGCACGTGACCGTGCGCTCGCCTTTCAGCGTGTAGCCAGGCGAGCAGAAATACTCGCACCTGGAGTTGTAGTAGGAGCCATCGGAGCACTTGTAGCCCCCGTTGGCCGGCATGGTTAACTTCGGACAGCGGACTTCTGCAAACGGGAGTGGGCAGGGTGAAATCATTAGTGTGTGTACCTGTTCTGTCATTTTTTTTTATTGATCCAAAATAGTGGTCATGTTACAAAAAAAAGTCAAAGGAAAGCGTCTGACTGGGCTTCAAATATATATACACTCACTGAGCAATTTATTAGGAACATTTTTACTTTATTACACCTACTTATTCATGCGATTATCTAATCAGCCAATTGTGCAGTAGCAGTGCAATGCATATAATCATGTAGGTCAGGAGCTTCAGTTAATGTTCACATCACATCACATTTTTTCCCCATTCTGATGGTTGAGCTAAATGACTGACCGTGGAATGATTGTTGGTGGCAGACAGAGAGGTTTCAGTATCTCAGACACTGCCGATCTCCTGGGATTTTCACACACACTAGTTTCTCTAGTTTGCAAAGAATGGTGCAAAAAAAAGAAAAGAAAAAAAAAAACCCCAGTGAGCAGCAGTGCTGCGGGAAAAAATGGCTTGTTGATGAGAGACGTCAGAGGAGAATAGCCAGACTGGACAAAGCTGCGGTGCATCATCTTCACCTACGTTACATAAACAGCACGTCACGCGGAGAGCCCCACCTCTGCAGTCGTAGTTGGCAGACCAGCGCTTGCTGGCCATGCACACCACCTCCGTCTGGCCTTGCAGCTCATAGCCCTTCTTGCAGTGGATTTTGCAGCGGCTGCCCATCACGTTCTTGTGGGCTTCCCCTCGGGGGGTCCGGCAGCTCACCTGACCGTGCTTCACCTTGATGGGGGCGCACCAAGGCGCTCCTGTCACAGGGAGCGAGAGAGAGCATGTCTACCAGGCCTGGGTCAAGGGCAGAGTGTGAAGACTTTACTGGTAAAATGAGAAACCACTCCTGCAGACTTTCAAGGAAACCTTTTACATGCCAGAACAATAATACATAACAAGAACTCTCTTATATTAGAGAAAACAGATAACGCTATTCAAACTAACAGTAGTCTCCGAAATAATCTGGCATCTACCATGCAATGCTACCCTCAGACAACAAATATAGAGGTTCCACATCAGTCTGACACCCATAAAAACGGCACATCAACTCATGACAGCCAACCAACAACCCTTATGAATAGAATGGTAAACATATACAATAAAAAAGGAATATGTTCTACATTGCCATGACTGCCACTTTCTCATTATACAGGTTTATGCATTCCCCGTATAATATATTTTTCTTTAAGCCTTTAAAATACCAATACAGCAGAATCACAGTAATTCATCAAACACTCATGGTTTTTTAAACATATTAAATAAATGCTTAAGCTTCTTTCCGGTTAGATTCTCTATTCTCGCCGATTGTTTTTCAGAAGGGAGCTGATATCATGGTAGATGTTTTAATGTGCGTACCTACCTTCTCCTGTGCAAGAGCAGTTCCTTGGTACTGTGCAACCAAAAGCATTGTGAATGCGTGCAAGAGAGCGATGGTTCCCCAACGTGTCGTGACATAACATTGGTCAAACAGACAGCGCACACCTGGGCTTTGGTGCCGTGTTTCGGTTGTCTACATCATGTTAGACACTCATGCTAAACATGTAACGTGTCTGTCCTGGAGGGCTCCCACAGGCTGTGTGTTAACAGCACCATTCTTCAAGCAGGTGCTTACTTTTCAACCAGGGATGTATGAAATGCAAGGCCCCCGTTTTTAATCAAAAAGGAGCACTTACTGTGGTAACTCTTGCATGTTTCCAAGAAGTATCAAAGACTGCACAAAGATTGGACAGCTCTATTCGTTTATTATAAACTTGTGATAAAATGTTCCCTATTCATGAATGCCAAGTTCCAACAAGCCAAAGGGCTGTGTTCCAACACAATACATCTCCAAAACCTGATCCTCAATGATTCAGGGTAAACCTCCAAACGGGCTTCTGTCCAGCTGGACTGAACCCGTGCGTGTATTAGGCCTAAAACTGCATGCAACAGAACTGCACTGGCTGGTTCTCAAGTATGCTTTAATAATAATTGAGTCGAGTTTGCCACTCACATTATGGATATCATCTGGCACAGTTTTTAATATTCTGTAACAAACTGAGCACTGTCTGAAATATGGCATGTGAAAGGTAACAAAATTGTTTGCCAAAACCGTTGGGCACAAGGCGCCATCTGGTGGCAGAAATGACAAAGCACAACCGCTATATGGCGACTGAAATTTTCACAGATCTTTCACAGATTCTGGTGATGCATATAGTCTGACCATCCTTCACCAGGGTACTGCTTTGTGTGAGTTTGTCCAAGAAAACAGAATTATTTACTGAACTGAACAGGATGAAACAATGAAATTACTGCCTAAATGTGTTTTTGGCTGCTAAACTACATCTATGTATGTGCAGGAGAGTAATGCACGCTAGTTCTTGTCAAAACTGCTGCAGCATTTAACAAGAATTCATGCTCATGGATTATATCTGATAAGACAGTGCTTCTGACAGTGCTTCAGTCCTCCTATCTTTATGCTGAAAGCCCAGGTGTGCATCAATAATCTTATGTCACTGACAGAGGAGAGACCAGCCACAGATTGGCAGTATGAGTTGGGCTAATCGGCAGCCGTTAAGGCCAGTTCAGATCAAAAACTCACCAACAGACAAGACAGTTTATTTGACTATTTACACTTGAATTGTATTCAGTGTGCACTAACCAGTTTTAGAAAGTTTACGATGGCTAGCATCTCAGTTTCAATGTCAAACAGGTCAGTTAAGACAAGAAAGATCCAATCAAATCTGTCCAGCAATTTAATTTGTTTAGTGCAAGTAATATGCAAAGATTTTTTTTAATGGAAACTTGCCGGACTCATCTTGTCTGTTATCACAGTTTTGATTTGAACTGGGTCAAAGCGTTCACCTTTATATCTACGTGCGTATGAGTCCTCGTCATCTCCATACGATGTGTATCCGGACCCTACAACGAGAAAGTAATTGAAGAGACAGACAGACACCATGGAATTGTCACGACCATAAAGTAGACGGATGCTGTGAACAATTCCTCGCGTGCCCGTTGCAGTGGAACATAAACGTGTTCACGCTCCTCTGCGCTGGTTGCCAGAGAAGAGGCTAGAAAGCGCCAGTTTTGCGCAACGCCATGCTGCCTCATATGGGAGACTTCCATTTTGTTTGGATGACTCCTCTGTAATCCTCCGTCCAGCATGAGCGATTCTGGCAACCAGAACATGAGTTATAAAAACACGCAACGCACACTATGACAAATTCAATTACTGGTTCCAACACAGAACTGAGCAAATCCATCCATTCGCCCCAAATTTCTTTTCTGGGCAGTTTGGCCCTGATGAATAGATCCACCATAGAGCATCTTGATCCAGTTTAATAACGATGTTATTAATAACAGTGTTATTAAGCTGAAATAGTGAAGTCACAGTTACGGTCCCACCTATGCATACTTACTGTACTGTAGTCTGTAGGAAATTGGACAGAAGATACTTTCATTTGTAGTCCTGATGTTACCATTCAGTCAAAAGCATAATTTAACGTCTGCCTCGATGATTGACTGAATCATTTTATATAAAATGTTAGCCTTCTGAGAACAAAACATACACTACAATTTATCTATTACACACTGAACATACTTTTACAGCATTAGAAACTACATACACTCAGTGACCACTTTCGGTACTGTACACTGGTTTGTTAATGTTATGCAAATATTTAATCAGCCAATCATGTGGCAGCAACCCAATGCATAAAAGCATGCAGACGTGATCAAGAGGTTCAGCTGTTTTTCAGACCAAAATGTCAGAACATGGAAGAAATATGATCTACTCCATCTTTCTTCCCCAAAACCTGCAAAAACACCTTGTTTATGAGATCAGAGGAGAAGGGCCAGATTGGTCAAAGCTGACAGGAAGGTGACAGGAAGGTGACAGTAATGAAAATAACCACACATTACAACAGTGGTATGCAGAAGAGCATCTCTGAACACACAACACATGGATACCTCTGTGGATAGACTACAGCAGCAATGAAATAAATACCAAATAAACATTTTAAAACATTTTAGAATTCAAATAAACAACCAATAACAATGTGTGACATACAGAACTATATAAAGAGGGTCTGCTTCTCAAACTCAGGCAACTTTCATATGGGTGCCCAGGAAAGGTTTGGAAAGGTTCATCAAAAGTCTACTGAACATCAATGGCAAAAAGCATGACCTGAACTACAACAAGCGTATCAGGATATCTGGAGATAAAGTCAAGGCCAAATCAGGCCCACTGAAGGAATGCTGGCTTTTATCACACTCATTCATTTTGCAAATGCTCCCCTCCGTAGTCATTTAAGTGAATCCAGATCACTTTTATTAGCAGTGATAAAGACCATCCTGTTCTGCAGTCAGACTGGCTGCATGCAACACTGTTAAATCACAAATGAAGGTTAACTACACCAACCTATAAACCTTGAAAAAATCCCTGTAAACATATACCATTAGAGAAGCGATACTGACACGTCATAACAAACAGAATTAGTTTTACAGCATGTGCTGGGGGGGGGCTGTTCTGAGTCTGGGGTGGAAGGTAGCCAATCACTCTGTTGTCCTGAACAAGCCTGGAAGTCCAACCCACCTTCACTAGAAGCATGTTAAATTACATCATTCTTTTGTACACTGAAAAAATGCTTCATTGGATAAAACTAATATTTTGACATCAATTTGTTACACAAAGGTTCTCTGAAATAAAAAATTGTAGGTTCATTTGAATGAACTTAAAAGGTTTCAATTGAGAAAAACCTAAACCCTGCTTTATAACACATAAGTCAAGTTTAAATATTTTGGTGTACAAATAATTAACATTTAAAAGTTTTTTTTTATGCTCATAATTTTATCTTATAATTTTCACAAATGTGGAAACTCAGTTGCAGGTCCCATCTACCTGCCTGTCGACCTGCATGAAACACATTTTACATACATTAAGAAAAGGACAAATAGAACTCTAAATGCTGCTGCCTCACTTTGCTATCTGTGCCGATTGCGCTTATGTTTCCAACTTGGCCAAGTTAAGTCTGAAGGGCTTCTGCCGCCAGACTGCCATTATTTTAACGCTTTGAAAGTGGAAAAATTGTATTTTGGGAACTTGCGCCCACCATGTGTTTTCCTTTAACAGAAGTCCAAGATCTACTGCAGAGAAATGCAAAGCTGAGATCATTTCTACACATCTCATGCATATTGAACTGTTTTGGCTTGAGGGGGCACTAAAACTTATACTGAAAAAGGATTTATCAGGGATAAACTGCTTGCTAGAAACACTACCGGTAAGCTTTCCGCTTACCAGAATCTTTTCCATTTTCATTATCTCTGCTTTGCAGACGCCCACATCGAAACTGAATTAAGCGTTGAACATTATTCAAAACTATACATTTGAACACCTAATATATTACAATCTCAACTCAGGTTAGGTACCCTTTCACAGGGGTGTAATGACCATGCCCAGGTCTTGAAACTGCACCTAATTAGTCACAAGCTTCATAACCATTATTATGACTACACTGCCATCCCGACACATGAATATGAGGTGACTAATATGGGTGAAATTAGGTTTTGGAGACAATGACTGACAAGACAGTTACTAGGCAAACAAGTACAAGATGAACAGTCCAGGGCCTCAATGCACTAGAAGGAACTACGCAACACTAGTCTGTAATTTCGGTTCCCAGAGATGTAAAACTACTTGTAAGTGAAGACTGTATATCCGTAATAACTGTCATCACACAGAAACTTCTAGTCTCCTGTAATATGAAGAATTTTAAAGGAGAATTTTTCTCAAGTCTCAAGTCTCATCGTGAACATGAAAATCACTGGGTCCACACAAAGAGCAGCTCTGTAAGGGAGCTCTGGGTCTACGCTCCTGGCATTAATATAATGTCACACTGTATTCTGCAATGAATCCTACATCAAACACCAAGATAGAGGCCAGGGCTGGACCTCATCTGGCCAAGATATTCACATCTCTACGGAAAGAAGCAGTTACACACTGCACTGAACGATAGCCTTAGTTCAGACTTAGAGCAACACTATGTGGTAAACCATGTTATCATTCTCCTAGTACAACATCATGCCATCACCCCTGTGGTACATTAACAAAAGCTCCCATTGTTTTGCAACTTACTTGATAATTTAAGCCATATCTGCTGCATTTCATCCAAGTCAAAAATGTCCTTATTCCAAACTGGCTTAAATGCCTTGGTGAGAGAATTTATGAATAATTCTTCTTATTTCAACAAAAAACTGTGCACATAGATAAGGGGGAGGCCTCCGAATGGGGATTAATATACTGGGAAAGAACAGAGGAGCTCAGAAAATGAGAACACACTTTGGCTTCAACCAAAGGATCACCTTGGCTTTCTGCAGGGTCTGAGGAAATGGCGTCAAAAGTCTCTCCATTTCAGGCCAAGGACTGGGCAAAGTCCTGCCAAGAGCCTTCCACACACTTACTGTAAAGGGCTGCTGCCTATACCATCAAGAATTCAGCAGGAATAACACCATCATTGGTCATGCTGCTGAAAATGATAGCCAAGGAATCAGGTGGAGTTTTTTGTGAGGATCAAATTCAAATGATAACAAATGACACTGGGTATGTTTAAGAAAGCCCAAGGCTTCAGATGTTGTGCAAGTCTAAGATGTCTTTTTCATCCAATAATACAGTACCATACCCCACTGGAAACTCCACACAGAAGCCAAGAATCATATTTCTCTACTGCCATGTAGTTTCAGAACTGAGAGATGAACAACACAGAGGGGTAGCACTATGAGGGCTTAACTACTCCCAGCGTTCATATTCTTTGTATAGGCACTCGACTGCTGATGGTACATGTGATATACTGCACTGCTCATTAACAGAGGCTTGATAGTTAATAAGTAGTAGAGATAATGTCTGAACCACACTTAAAAACATGAAAATCCTACTTTTAAATGGACTAGCGGCTTTCATTTGCCACCGTTTGGCTCGTGACATTGCAAGCGGATTTTTTAAAAGTTTGTTTTAAACAAACTAGTTTAGCTAGGTCACTAAGCTAGCGCAGTAACTTGCCACCCAGGACGCCCAGGATGTAAATATTATGATACTAACTACAACACATGCTAGATGCTGAAAGCTGATTCAGTTAGTCTGTGTGTGTGTGTGTGTGTGTGTGTGTCTGTGTCTGTGTGGCAGCAGTTATTTCCAAAGGGTCAGTCGCAGTTGCTGTAGCTTTTCAAATCAATCACCTTTTAATATGACAATGTTGACCTCAAAATATCTGCTTGTTTGGAACGCAAATCTGCATTTTTGTTCTGCATATATTGCAGAATTATGCATTAGTGTGACCACGGATATGAAGATGTCTGTAGCCAGTAAATATAGTGTGTTACATACACCTGACTTGTTTGGCTTTTGCTAACCATTAACTCTTCTCAAAAACTTAGTTGTTGGCTTGAATTTCCAGTCTTTTTCAGCTTTTGCCAACCATATGACATTATCTCTCACTTTAAACATAGTTTTTGGGTTGAATAATAGATTTGTTTGTGATTCGCCCCTCTGCCATGCAGTACAAATGTGATTTTATGTTTCACAATATCTAAGGGGTGTCCATGAGCATGTGCATACAGTATGTGCAGGCATTTGTGAGCATGTAGCCAGGATTTTTGAACCAATCATATCAATAAAAGTGAAGGAGATGCCAACTTGAATGTAGAAATACAAACCGCTCAAATCACTCAGACAAACTGTCCTCTAAGAACCAGACCAATGTTTCAGATGGCTCATTCCTCAGGTGGCCATCACTGCAACAGTTAAATTGTGTCCCCAGACAGCAGTGTCCGGAAATCTTTCGACATCTGTTCACACGTTGTCCTACACAGCCTGCTCCATAATGCATGACCACCGCACTACCAAAACGCTGCCCTATCCATGTGCCTTCCTGTATAAATTGAGTCTGTCCCCCCTCCCTCACGGCTCACAAAGAGATAACCACCCTCACAGGGGCACCATGACTATCCATCCATCCACCAATTTATCCATTCCCTTTTGCAGTGCCGCTGTGTTTCCCTGGAGCGTTGAAGACAACGGAAATTGTGCATTTACCTTACATTACAGTTATTTAGCTGATGCTTTTATCCAAAACCCTGGAACAATGTGGGGTTAAGGGCCTGGCTCAAAGGCCCAATAGCAGCACTGTGGATGCACTTGAGCTTGAACCAACAACCTTCCTGGTCCCAGTCATGCACCTTAGCCAGCAGGCTACACGGTGCCCCTTGCAGCCTGCTGGCAGGTGATGCACGAGATGTCCCAGCAGTCTACATGTGGTCTACGTTCCCCCTGGACGCCAACCATATCCAACTCCATCAGCTGAGGCCCGACAAGATGACAACCCTTACTGAGCCCCCCTTATATCGAACTCCGCCAAAACTGGCATTCATGTCTCAACCCGTGTCTGAAGCTATTCCTCCATCTTCGGCCAAGATTTAGCACCTGCCCAACAGCCATGGTGGAATTTGAATGTTGGCTGCAAGCAGTGATTGTGCAGATATCGCCGATGGGAACTCATTCTGTTGGCATAGGCGGGTCCTTTCTTGCCAGCAAAGTAGAAAACACTTCATGATGCCATCAATGCGAGGTGCTTTTGAATATTTTCCAAACCAACATAAACAAATCTTTCAGGGCGTATGAGGATAAGCGGTTGATAATATTTACATGCATTATGAGTCCTTCAGGTGACTGGCCCCAGGGAACATCTAAATAACCTCAAATGCACTCATTTGGGCATTTGTGCCACTCCTTCTACTGCATCACTGGACAAGTTAATGTTCAGCTGTTTTTTGTTTGTTGTTGTTGTTCTTGCGACATCTGTTTCCCAAGAAAAAACCTGACTACAGGGAAACAGCATAAACTGCAAGCTCATTCCAATATGGCTGGCATTCTCTAGGTCACTCTTTTGTTACACACTCCAAACTGCAAGTGTTAATGTCGTTATGCAGAGAACACTTATTATTCATTTACATCTTGTCCCAAAACCATTTTCTGTCTCTCTTATGAAATTCAGCATCCGAACCTTACAGCAATCAAGGCAATGGTAGTACAGGAAGAATGCAACAGCCAAATAAGACACAGGTGAGAGACAGAGGCAGGTGCAAGATAATTGTATGAAAATCATGCATTCTTCACTATTGTATTGCAAAACTATTGGAGTACATTATTTAATACTGATCATAGTAGCCCCAGTCATTTTACACATCAAATGTTGTGTTGAAACAACTCTGGCAGTGTAGAGAGCATTTGATTATAGCTGGGCTCATAGTCTGTGTACTCTCCAAGTCTCATTCACAGAAGGGCTAATGCTTCATAGATCGACGTGAATGTAAATCGAAATAAATATATCAATAATGGTCTAACAGTAACAGTTGTGACATGAGTACTCTTATGCACTGACAATTGGAACGCTGCCAAATCCTATAGGTGTCCACGTGTTGATCCATCCGCAGTTTTCCAGTTTTCCAGCGAGTAGGGTGCGCTATGAATGCCCTGCTGTAAGACTTCTCGCGGCTACCCCAGCTGAAGTATATTCCACGTAAACAGTGCGAGCGTTGCACGTAGAAATCTGGCCATAGCTACAGATAAAGCCGGATTGTTTATAAATGGCAAATATTAAGTGAAAATTACCGTTCGCAAATGGGACGCCGTATCCGCTCGCAAAACATCCCGCCACGCGTAATTTTTAATAATATTAGACATGTATAAACGGGGAATTTATCTTTAAACCATGTATTTGAAGCGCACTAGAACAAACACACCGTGAATTATGTTGGCACTAACTCGTGAAAAGTATTTGACATTCCTTACCTTCATATCCAAAGCTGTAGGAAAACTGGGCACCAATGAACAGAAAAGCTATAAGCCAGGTGTCCATATCCAAATATGTAACTCTCGTCCACTTCTAAACGGAGTGGAAAAACCTCCAGAACTATCCTACTTTCCTTTGGCCCCGCCTATCCAACCACGAAACACGAGAACGTTCGCCTCCTGTTACTAATCGAATTTGGACACATCCATTGGCAAATTCACGCAATTTGGACGTTTCGTTGTAGCTGTAGGATGAGTATCTCTTGCCGTCTCACAAACACTGTAGAAGTATTGGACAATAGTACATCACTTTTTGGCAAACCGAAACATCCACTTCGCGTTTACCTTTGCAGTTCACAATCCTGCATTCAGCATGGCGCTCTGCAACAGGAAAGTTTGTTGACCCCTGTAGTAAATGACTGTTTACAAGCCGTCCTCACAAGATCCTCACACCCTTCTGATACATCTTGAGGGACTTAGATCCGATTTAGCTAGTCAGTTTAGGCAAGGGAAATATCATAACTTAACTTAGTTGGATAGTGAGTAGTTCACCATTATTCTAGCATATAAATTAGAAGGGACCAAGGATTTGTTCCAAGAACCAATGACTTGATTTTTTAAAGTTGATTCATTATTGTATCCAAATGTTCCAATTTTGAACAGTTTTCCATGTCCAGTTCAAGCAAGACCAGCTCCAGTAGAATATATATATATATATATATATATATATATATATATATATATATATATATATATATATATATATATACATATACTTTTTTTTATTTTTTAAACACAATGAATTTAGATTCCTGACCGATGCAGAGTAATGTTACAGTATGTGGCTGTAGTTATACACTCCGTGAGAACTTTATTAGGTCTTTATAGACTTCTACTGCTGTAGCTGATGCACCTAGAGTTATGATGCGTTATGTGTTCAGAAATGCTCTTCTGCACATTGTGTTGTAATGTGTGCTTATTTGTGTTACTGTCACCTTCCTGTCAGCTTTGACCAGTCTGGCCATTATCCTCTGACGTTTCTCATTAACAAGGCGTTTCTGTTTGCAGAACTGCTCCTGGCTAGGTTTTTTTTTGGTTGTTTTTTACACCATTCTTTCCAAAGTCAAGAGACTAGTGTATGTGAAAATCCCAGGAGATCAGCAGTTTCTGAGATACTCAAACCACCCTGTGTGCCACGAACAATCATTCCACGGTCAAAGTCACTTAGATCACATTTTCCCCCCATTCTGGTGGTTGATGTGAACATTAACTGAAGCTCCTGACCCGTATCTACATGATTGTATGCACTGCACTGCTGCCACACAATTGGCTGATTAGATAATCGCATGAATAAGTAGGTGAAATAAAGTAATTAAAAATTCCTGATAAAGTACTCGGTGACTGTATGTCCTGTTCAAGCAAGACCAGCTCCAGTAGAATATTGATTTAAAAAAGAAGAAAAAAACACAATGAATTTAGATTCCTGAACGATGCAGAGAGTAATGATATAGTATGTGGCTGTAGTTATATGTGTTAGTGCCTGTAACTAGCCCTGTACCACGAGTAGCCAGCAACAGGTGCAGCCTTCCTCATACACAATATCTGCCTTTACTTCACAAGCAGCTTATCTAGTGATTTACCCAGCTTACGTGTTTTTGAAACATGCACTTATACATGGATAATTTGCTGAAGTAGGTCAAATTAGGTACTTTATTCAGTGTCCTGGGAATCAAACTTGCAGTTAAATGCAGTCTCCCTCTCCAGATGATGATGGCCAGTGTGCAAAAAAATGGTACATTCCAACAGAACCAATCCAGATCCAAGTCAATCCACCAGACACAATATCACTATACACAATATACAGCACAATAACTGCTTCAGAGCACCAGGTTTCCTGTTCAGCAGAAACACACATTGTATCTCAAGGTTTAATTATGACATGACATCAATATTACATTTGTCATATCAATTTTTAGACTGTTGTCCAACAGGTGTCCTTCCCCTTTAATACATCAAAAATAATGCACAACCTGTACATGCACAAAAAAAATGTACATCTGACCCTAGTGCATGAGAGAAACCTCTGTATACCATGCAGAGTTCAGGGATTCAGTGGGGCACAGCAAATTCAATCACTGGATTTCTCACTCCACACATCCAAATTACTGACTCCTTCCTAAGGTGAACGATCCCCCACCCCCCCCACCCCCACCCGCTTTCCACGCACAAGCCTGCACTTGGAGATAAACAGGGGTCTTGTCTTCACAGGAAGTAGGAGAGTAGTGGGGTGGGAGGAGGGGGTGGGTGCTGTGCCTGACTGCTGGGCTTCAGTCCAAGATCCGCCCCTGGCCACTCCTCCAAACCACATGTTAAGACTGGCTTCACAAGGCCAGGTTCAGCTCAAACATACCAGCTCAGAAATAGCTTGTTCATCTGACTCCAAACTACACTGGCTTGTTTCTGCCAAGGCACAATATGAAAGAGATGTCCTCATGCATCAGCGCAGTCTTAATCAACGTAACAAAAAAAACCCAATTTTTAAAATGATGTTCCATCTGACCATTTTTGGAAAGGCAGTCACGCCGAGGGGTTAAAGGTACAATAGCTCATTTCAGAATTTTATCAGTCAAGAAAGGAATTGCAGCAACAAACTACCTCAAACCACAACACTGTTCATTCCTCCCCCTTCTCCGTGAACGTGCTGAAGTTGAACCAAAATCTGTTGTGAAACAAAAGTTTTATAAATTGTCAGTAACTTGCAAGAAACGTTATGCTATATTACAGATGAATGTATTTCAAATAGTTATCCAGGTTTGCAAGCTAATAAGATTGTCATCTGGGTGAGGCTGCAGTTCCATAGACTATTCATAGAGGAAGTGGGATTATTCCAGATTTTTATTTTAAAAAAGAAAACATTCACATCCAATTTCATCCATTATACGAGCCTTTCTCTTGAAAATATTTGCCACATCACTGGTACAGGCATATAGAATACAGATGTAATTTAAAGTATTACACATGAAAATATTATTTATGTAGACTATTTAACAGGTTCTTCATGCTTGTATTTTCATTTTCATGAAAGACATACATGATATTTGTTATAATATGGGGGTGGGGGGGGGTTAACAAAAGAGCAGAGAAAATGAGTGTCATTGATCCAATGGAGCCAGGCATTGTAGGCCTCTCTGCTGCCGCCTGGTGGCACCTGCATGTCAGTGCTGCTAATTTTGACATGTAATTTGCTGCTTCTCTTGAGTGATGCTATTATGGGTGGCTCAGTTCTACCCTTCATCTGCTTGCCTGACTCTGGGGAGGAAGTGGCGGTGGGAGGCACTGTCTCTGCTTTATCCCCATTCAAACATTTCAGGATCTTGTGATTACCACAGCAAATAATCTCACTTCCAAGACTTTACCCTTTAATTCTTTGTCTGATGAAATGAGTCAGGAAATACACCCAGTGAGCACTTTATTAGGTATTTATTAGACTTATCCCAACGTGACTTCTGCAATTGTCCAACTGCGGCTTTTTGGCTTTTGACCCATCCTTACCGTGGTCCAAGCTAGTACATCACATATCCAGTAGTTTTAATTTAGGATTTAAAGTAGATACGAGTATTTTCACGCATTTAGCGACGTTTTTATAGTCAGTGCCTGATTTATGAAGGCAAATACCTCATTGCCTCATTTAATTTGTGTGTACTCTGATCTTCCCCAATTTGATGGATGACTAGCATTATGCTGGCTGTACATAGTGCGATATCAGCCGTCTTTTACGATTGGTACACACCACACTGTGTGATGTACGGAGCCAGATTAGAGACTTTATATTTGTAAATGAAAAAACAAAAGAAAAGAATTGTAGTTGAAAGATAATATTTGCATGTTGACTGAAAAATAATAACTTGGTAAACCAAGTCGCGTTTGACCGTATTTTAAAATATTTTTATGATTTTCATTCTCGGTTTGTCATGCGCTTACAATGTTTTTTTCACCCTCGATCAAGTCAACTTTTCAACCGAAGTTTTGAAACTCATCTTGCGTGGAGGGCGGTGAGGAGAAGGGCACGCCTGTCTTTGAGTGACAGCATACTTTAAATCATGTCCGACAGCAACAGCAAATAACTTCCGCCTCTGTTGCCTACTATCATTGAAAAAAATGTATAGGAGCCATAGACTGTATAAAACATTATAGGAGCTGTCACAAAAAATTCTATCCCCCTTGCAAAACCTATCCCCTCCGGGGTCATGTTTCCGGTTCCGTTCCCCTCATGCGTAAGTTAGCGTAAGTTAACGTCAAGTCGCCAGCGTGGTTGCCAAGCTTTCTCTGTTGGTTACTATGATGCGATTTATAAGAAGCACTCACCAACTGCCAAAAATTTAACTCAAGAGTCAGAACAAGCACGTCAGCTTTGTCAGATTCAGGAGACCAGAAAACGGCTAAGCCCATTCTTTTATTTACTTTAATATTACTATTATATATTACATTATATATTATTATTATTATGTAATATTATTCACTGATTGATTTATTCCTTGATTTATTCCGTTTTCTATTACTGACTGATTGACCGATTAGTTAGCTAATTGATTTGACATATAGATATTACATATTTTATATCATTTTCATAACTGACTGACATTGTTGAGTCACTTAATGACATTTTCCTCTATCTCTCTCAGGGGACCTACGGAAAAGAGGTTTCCAGAAATCTCAGGCAGAGAATCCAGACGGCCTCTGCAAAATTCTAACTAACTTACTAACAAATCTCTGCACTCGTCTCAATACCAACACTAGTCTTTCACTGAAATGTTGTGTGTCCTGTTGTTTAGGTGAGTGCCTTTATGGAGACAGGAGGGTCATGCTGATGGAGGAGGAGAAAATGGCCCGCCTGACTGAGACAAATCTTTAAATTCACATGTAAATCACGTGTGGAGGGAAGTTAATTACCAAGTGCGTTCTCCCAGCATCCCAGAGGAGCCCGGGTATGATGCTGGCCTTGGCCGTCAGCGCTGACGGGCACGACCGGGCTGCGTTCGTGCTGCGGGAGAGGGACATCATCACCGTGTACGACCTGCAGGAGAAGAACCAGAGCCTGCGCGTCCTGAGCGAGGTGGACGCCTCCGTGTTCTCGCGTGACTGCGAATACCTCCTCGGCCAATCAGGAGCACCGGACTGGACACTGTTCTGTTGGAGTCTGTGCTCCCAGCCCATGAATCAGGTAAGTGTCAATCACAGGGCACAGGGAGAAACCTCACGCTATAGTTGTAGTTTTATCATGTGCGTTATAAAGAGGACTCCCCCAGCAGGGCGACCCACTCATGATTCATGAACAATGCAAGATTCTTGTCCAATGTCGCAGTTTGGATTTGAGTTGGGCTTGTGAAATAAAATGGAAAGGGGTTTTTAGCTGAGGCCTGCGATCGTACACGTAGACACAGTCTGTGAGAGCCCTCTCTCCGAAGGACAACACAAAGATCTGCTTGTCTGGGAATGGCCAGAATGGCTTCAACCAAAATGGCTAATTTTATTGATACGTTGTGGTGAAGAACATGCACCCTAAGAAAAAAAATGGAACCATTCTATTTCCTGAGAGTGTAGATCAATGCCATAAAGCAGCATCATACATTTTATACAAACGGCAAAGATATCAGTCAGTATCACAGAAATTCATATGTTTGGTTATTAATATATTTTTGAAAAAGTAAGGAAAAAGCGCAACACTGCTACTTTACAGAGTCACCTCAAAAGTTTTACCTCAAAAAAAGCTGCACCTGCAAAAAAAACTCTACCAAGGTGTGCAGGCCCTCTCTGGCTTTGTGGTTATTAATATATGCCTTTGTGTATATATTTCTCAGATCCCCTCAGACACCTACAGGCACGATCCCACTCAGGTTGTGGCCATGTATGTTAATCCATCAGAGGCCACCTCATCCACCTGCGCCGACCAAGGCCAGCTCTACAGCGCCAACCAAGGCCAGCTCTACAGCGCCGACCTGACCGATATAGAACTGAGGACGGACTGAGGTATAAGAACAAGGGTAATGCAGAATATGTGGTCTGCTTATGACGAAGTTTAATGTTGTAATGTTGTAATGATCTAGCTTTAAACTGTGACAGGTTCTTTCTACTGGTGATTGAAAGCAGTTCTAGTCCACTGACTTTGAAAATTATAAAAAATAAAATAAATAATATCCTCATTATTGGGTCAATAAAGAGCCTGCAGCTCTGCAGAACCAGCCCTCATTGACTTTAAATGAGTTATTTAGCTGATGCTTTCATCCAGGCCCCAGTCAAAACACCTTAGCCACGCGGCTATAAGCCGCCCCGTTAACACAGCTCTGAAGGAAAGCGGCTCTACAGCATTTGTAGGCTGAGCGTTTGTCTCGTGGTCATGCCACAGGAGCGCCCCTTCATCGGGAGTGCTGATGACTCCAGGCAGGTGTGGTACGGGACGGACGGCGTTTTGTACAGGTGGGACAGGCAGAGCGGGGAGCTGGAGTCCCAGTGCACGCACACGTGCTGCGTGTACACAAATCTCTGCGTTTCCCCCGATGAGACCATCTCCGCCATGGGGACAGGCTGCGCTCTCACAGAGATCCCAGACTGCCAGGTGTGTGAAAGACCTCCTTTCTTTGCTTTCATTTAGAGATTCTGTCTGTTGGGACAGATCTTGCTCCAAAACATGGTAACTTTTTTATTTTATCCAAAGCAACTTGTAGTTGATTAGGCTAAGCAGGGGCCAACCCCCTTGCTCAAGGGTCCAACAGCGCACAGATCTTATCGTGGCTACACCGGGGCTTGAACCACCAACCTTCCAGGTCCCGGTCATGTACTTTAGCCACTAGGCTACAGGCCGCCCCCCTGCTACACATTTCTATAGTCAACGGGACTTGCCTGAATAAATGGTTAAATAAGTTGAATAAATACTTTTAACTCCAATTTCATTTGCAGAGCCCTTTTCAGTGATGCATAATTCCATTGTGGTTTTAAATAAATTAATCTATCACGTTAAGTGTGCCTGATGTGGACTAAAACTACAGACTGTGGAAGTCACAAACCTTCACATGGAATAGTCACATGTCAATTCAGTCAGTCCAGGAGGCTAGCTCAGGAAGCACTCTTCAACATTACACATTCAATAAACATTCATATTTGTGTAGACATTTGATTTCTGTGTAAAATATTAACATTTAATTTTGATGCAAAATCTATAATGCAGCCATTTGATGTGAAGGTAAAAGGCACAATTGGGTGGAGATTAGTTATGGTGCCAGACCAGATGAAGGTCTTTCTGACCTGAATCTACGCCCTGCTTGTCTCGTTCCGGCCCCAGTGCGAGGACAAGGCGGAGCAGCAGAAGATGGAGTACGAGCTCATGATGAAGATGACAGCGGAGGATGGTGACAAAGAGATCATGGCCATACGATGCAAGGGGGTCATCCCTATGTTCCCACAGCCCTATGTTCCCACATTTCTAAGATTTCATTTTTTTTCAAAATTAAATGTTTATTATTGATTGTGTAAACTGAACTTTATATATTTAGATGTCAAAATAGTCCTCAAAGGACAGCACTTGCAGATGCCTGTTCCTGGCACATAAAAGGTTGAAAAGTACTGAAGTAGAGCCCTTTCCAGTTTTAAGTGAACTGCATAAATAGTGTATTTTTTTTTTTTCTTATTTCGCTTGTTTGCTTGTTCATTAAAACCTTATAGATAATTGAACGTGTACTGTGTCTAAATTGCAAGTACGAGGCCAAGTTAAAAATCGTGAGGGATGTGAGCGCCCAGTACAAGGATGAAGCCTGGATCATGAAGAAACGGGTATGGCAACCGAGCAAACCGCCTTTGCTTTGAGTGGTTAAGAAAAGTTATGGAACTTTAAAGGTTATGGAAGGTTGCTATCGTTTTATATGTACTGTAGATACATATGGGTTATGGGTGTTTGTGAAGCAAATGAGTACGTCTGTTTGGCTGCATCCTAGTTATCAGGTAATACTTGACTAGTGTGGCCAACTGACACAGAGATGAGGTGCGTTCAAGACAGCGAACGCGCACGGCGAAGTAAGTTTGCAGCAAACCCTGACTGTTGAACGATTTTAAATGGACATTACATTTAGTTCGACACCATTTTGAATACACATGAATGCGACGTAGATTTAACCATGCTAGCTAAGATATTCGTTGCTTAAGCTACCTGCGATTTATTTTTTAAGGCAAGAACAAATATTACATTGATTAAAGTGAGTTCAGCCAAATAATTGTCAACTTTTGTTCTCCCCGCGTCTTTCCCGTCGGCGCACTACCTTTTCAAATAGTTAGCTAACGTTCGCGGAGAATAAAAAAAGTTTTTAAATGTTTGTGAACATAATGTTTGCGATCATGAACACACCTCAGGTAATACCTGACTAGTGTGGCCAAGTGACACAGAGCTGTTTAAGACTTATGTTGCGTTCCAGGTCAATTCGGAAACTCATACTGTACCTCCCAACTTGGGAGGTAGGAGCGTTTCCATGGTTACTTCGTAGCAACCGTTAATAACATGACGGTTGGCCAGAAACTGTCACTAGCGCTGGTGCTTTCTGAACACTACAACCATCAGGCTACTTTTTAACATACACTGTTCCTTGGGATTAGAAAAATGATGTAGGAGTTTACTTTTTTTCCCCACTGTCATTGTGTAGCTATACTGTCAATCGAGCCGTTTTAAATGACGTCAGTGTCCTGTTACTTGGCAACTCAGAGCTGAGAAACGATACCCGACTATCCAACAATTCTGAATTAACGGGCTGTTCCAGTAATCTTTCCTGTTGGAAGGTCATGAATTGTTTCCGAGATATCTGGAAGGCAGCATAATAATCAACATTTATTCTTGTGAATGTTATTTCTCAGTAAAGCACCTTATAAATGTGGAGTGAATTTTGTCCCTGTAGTTTGAGTGCCTGGAGGAAAACAGTAGTGAAAAGAAAAACAAGGAGATTGAGAAACTTGAGGCACAGGTGAAGAAGAACCTGAATATCATTAGCAATCTGGAAAATGACGTCTTGGGCCTGAAACAACAGATTATGTTGAGGAATGAAAACATTGAGGAAAAAGTGAGTTTATTTTCAGAGGACATCCATCAAACTCCCATTCCATCTTCAAATAGAATCCAATAGCATACAATCAAACATATCTGAAAAGGTTTGTGTAGCAGAACAGCCCCCTTTTACATTGTGTGTCGAGGAATATAAAGGCCTTTCTCTCTGCAGGAAATTCAGATTTCTGAAATGAGGGAGAGCAACACTGACCTGCAAAGCATGACATTCATTCTGGACAACCACGTTAAAGAACTGACAATGCAGATCAATCCCAAAGAGAAAATAATCAAAGAGCTGAAGGAACAGATAGGAAAGGTAAAGACATCCGTCCGATTTGGTTTCCTTTTTTATTTTCCATTTTCGCAAAATAAAATATAGCTTGGCTACCGTAGGTTAGGGGTTAAACCCTCAGCGAATGGAGAACATATAGCTTCTTATTGTATAGCCTACAGTCAATGATTGTAACCAATGAGAAAACACATGCAGAGTTACGCTCAAATTTTCCTACAGCAAAGCACTTAACCTATGATAAACATCTAAGGGTTTATATGCAGCACCCTCAGGTAACTCTCTTAACTAAGAGGAAATCAACCCTGAAGTGTCAGAGTTAAGGGATACACTTAAGGTGTTTTATGCAACTGGGCAAAATACCTAATCTGTGCTTGTCTCAGAGAGAGGATGCTCTTGTTGCTTATGGATGTATACTTTCGAGATCCACGTTAAAATGACCTTTGCAAACTTTAGATGATTAAACGTATTTGATTTCTGGATGGAGGAGGAACTGATCGAGTCGCAGACCTCAAACTGAAGCTGAATGCCATGCGATACAAGAACTGTGGTGAAAAGATTCAAGGCTGACCTCCTTAGCTGTGTGGGCTTCATACAGGATCCCAAGAGGCTGAAAGAAAGTGTGCTTCAGATGCATGCGCGGTACATACAGCAGTCTGATGTGAGTATTACATTACAGGCCTTTAGCAGATGCTCTTATCCAGAGCGACATACAATGATAAGAGAAAGAGTAAGATGCATGTATCTGTAAGTGACACCTACTTAACCTCATATGTAAATGGGAAATGGTTGGCATTTATATAGCGCCTTTATCCAAAGCACTGTACAATTGATGCTTTTCATTCACCCATTCATATACACACTCACACACCATTTTGTATGATGACCAGGGTAGCCATTTTGTAGCAAAATGCTGTCAGCTGTGGTGCAGGGGGCAACTTGCTGTATATGCCTGAAACAAGCTGTTCTTTCCCTAGAGCCAGGGTCTACTTCATCCCCGCGTGGGCCACTCTCACCCGTAAGGAGTTAGCGCAGGGGTTGATTTGCCGGCAGCGTGCTTAGATCGAACGGCTCCAACAGATCCTCAACCCAACAGGGAAGTGTTCACCAATAACTATCCACAACACCCTCTCACCTACTAAAATACCCTCTTTTAGCCCACCAATACCTACCTACGGCACCCTCTCACCTACTAATAGACCCTCTTTTGTCCTGTAAGGTGGCTTTGGAGTCACCTTGATTCAGAAAGTCAGAAGTTTACATACACCTTAGCTAAATCCATTTAAACTCAGTTTTTCACAGTTCCTGACATTTAATCCTGGTAAACATTCCCTCTATTAGGTCAGTTAGGATCACAACTTTATTTTAAGAATGTGTAATGTCGAGTAGTAGTAATAATAGTCTAGACACCATCTCCCACCCACTCCTTCTGGAGCGCCTAGCAACCCAGGGGGTCACCGGTACTGTGCTAGCCTGGCTAACATCCTACCTTACGGGGAGACAACAGTTTGTCAAGCTAAAACACCATAGGTCCAGGTCAGCTGCAGTTACCCATGGTGTCCCTCAGGGGTCAGTGCTTGGTCCATTATTGTTCATCATTTACCTCCTCCCACTTGGCCGTATCATGCGTTATCATCACATCAACTTCCACTGTTAGGGGCGGTGTCCACAGAAAGCGTTTTTTTCATGGCAGAGCGCTTTGGACATCAAAATCAAAAAATTCCCAGAGCGCTTCCAAAGAGCGCTTTTTGTTGCTAGGTTACGGTCGTCATGTCATCTCGGTTATTAATACAATTAACCTAACCGAAATAACGACATAACGACATAACGGTAAACATGAATACCAGAAACAAAATCCTCGCAATTGCTCTAGCGGCGGATCTCAACGAAGATCCCGCTGTCAGGAGAAGGTGTAGAAGTGTGTGGGTGCACGACATCAATCGTGGTAGGAAGCAGTTTGGGGAGTATCACCGGCTCGTCCAAGAGTTGCGACTGGACGATGCCCGGTTCAAAGCGTACTCCAGACTGAACAAGCAGAAGTTTGAAGAGGTACTCCAGAAGATCAGGCCAAACATCACCAAAATCCAGACCAACTACAGGGAGACCATCAGCCCTGCGGAACAGCCCTGCATTTGTCTGAGGTGAGTAGCTAGCTAAAACGTGAACATTAATTGATGAACATGGTGATACAGTTTAGTGTCTAGCTAGGTAGGTAACGCTGCTATAATACTGCTTTATTGCCATGACTGCATTTGTTACAATGTTGCCAAAGCAAGTAACAGTGAAATTGTCCTATTGCCAGAGACTTTTTAAGTAATCCACAGATACAGTTCCCATGCCTAACAATTAGTTGTCCATCTATCTGTCTTGATAGATAAGTAGATAGATGTATTAGCTATTGATATTCTGTGTCTATGTCATGTCGGAGGAAGATTGCAGGGGACTACGAGAGGCTCTGGGCATTCCCCAACTGCCTTGGTGCCATGGACGGGAAGCATGTGGTGATCCAAGCCCCACCATCGAGCGGAAGCCAGTACTTCAATTATAAGAGGGCATTCTCTATCGTGCTTCTGGCGGTGGTGGATGCCCACTACCGGTTCACGGTGGTGGACGTGGGTGCATATAGCAGGAGCAGCGATGGAGGCACGCTGGCTTCCAGCCTTTGGCACTGCTCTGCGGCTTGGGAACCTTGACCTCCCCGAGGATCGACCTCTGCCTGGAGCAGACCATCTGGGACCCCAGCCGCACGTTCCTCTTCGGAGGAACCTCTTGAGGCCCAGTGGAGGCTCTACAGGAGGGTTCTTGGAGTATCCCCAGAGGTTGCGGAGTGCGTAGTGAAGGCCACCTGTATCCTCCACAACTTCCTGCGCTGGGATTGTGACGGAGAAGATGTCCCCCGCACTACAACCGTGCTAGCAGAGTCACAGGGTGCAGTGCAGAGCATCCCCAGGGTCGGCAGCAACAACGCCTCCAGAGAAGCAGCTGCAGTGAGAGAGACCTTCACCAGCTACTTCTCCTCTCCAGACATGTGCCTTGGCAGGACAGCATCCTCTGAGCCCTACAACTCCCCGCCCCCCTGCTCCTTACCATCGGCAGCAAACCAACTACTACACACATCCATACCCTATACATCTAGTGATAATAATAATCAAATCAAATATCTAAACTTATTTATTTTGTGCGTAGATAATTCAGGTGTTCATATAAAAAAGGTCAAATACAGTGTGGCAATACATTTTTTATTGTTGAACTGATTGTGAGTTCCAATGCAGCCAAGAAAGTAAAAACTGATGAAAACAAATGAAAAATGTTTTGTATTTGAAATATTACGATAGAGAAAAGAGTGTGTGTCTAGGTGAGTTAGCGAGGGTGTGGGTGAGGGTTAGTAGATGGGTTAGACTCTATGGATGGGTAGGACTGTATAGGGCTGTTCGTATTTTAACACCGCACACAATCTGGAGTGTCGGCCAGAACACTACTTCAAGGCCAGAATGTTCAGGGCAGGAGGGGCGCACGTGAGAGAGGACACAGAATGAGGAGACGGGATTGGATGCAATCACTTGTATTATCCACAAGATATCACATTGCAACAAGGTGTGTGTATATTCCAGTTCTTTCTCTACATGGAGTAGATGGCTAGTGTGTGGTTCTGAAAATAAAGAGAAATAATAATAAGCATAGGGCTACAACGTAGCACGCATGCATGTGTCATAGTTAACAAGCTAGTCAGCTTGCAGCATCACCGAGCAACAAGCAGGCAAATGACCAGCTAGATAATACCAGTAAACTATGTCCTTACACAGTACTAAGCAAACTAAGCATACAGATAAACCAAATAACACATTTGGCATATATGCGCCGGATAAAGGTCTGTGTGCTGGCACAATACGCGTAATTTAGCAGCTAATAATAACGTCAGCCAACACGGTAGTAAATGCTATAAGTGCGAACATTTTTCTCCCTCGCTTAAACTAGCAACAGGCAATTCACTTCTCCCAACACATTTCCTAGCTTAACATACAGCCTTAACTTCATTTTAGAAAACTTACTTCGTTCATAGACGCACACTTTAAGCTACCGGGTATACTTTGCTCAGACAACACGGAGAGCAATGAAGTTGCTACTTCAACAGCGCGCCAGCCAAAAGTAAACAATAGGTCTCGCGTCTTAACGTAGGTGCTGGGAATATCAAATTAAAGGTCCATAAGCATGAAAGGAGAAATAAACAGAATAGAAGTCCTGAGCCTTTTGTACAGCCGCCCCCAAATGTACAAGTTACATTTGCACCACTCAAAAGGCTACACTAACTTAAACAAGACTCAAAGGGGGTGGCTGCTGTCTTCAGCCGGAAGGGCAGGCAGGATAACCAGCCGGGCGACTGGCCGTGTGTACGTTCTGTCCTTGACCCTTACATCTGCTGACCTGATGTGGCCATCAGGACTAGGGTGAACCTTTACAATGTGCCCAGTCGGCCACAAGGCCCTCGGCAACTGGGGGTCCACGATCATTGCCACAGAGCCCTCTGTGACATCGGCTGGAGATGACTGCCACTTCGACCGGGCCTGTAGCCCAGGTAGATACAGTCGAATGAAACGGGCCCAGAAGTGGTCAGCAAGCACTTGTGCATGCCTCCACCGCCTACGACTGAGGAGCTCCTCCTTGGGGTAGACGACCTGAGGCAGGGACGCGTCAGGCCGCCCCATCAGTAGGCAGTTGGGTGTCACGGGGTCTGGATCGCTGACATCAGATGGAACGTAGCCCAATGGCTTGGCGTTCAGGATCCCTTCCACTTCGATGAGGACGGTGCGGAGGACCTCTTCCTGTAGGGGCTGTGCACCGACTGTGGTGTACAAGGCGGTCTTCACGGATCGGATCTCCCGCTCCCACACACCCCCAAAGTGGGGGGCAGCAGGAGGATTGAAGCGGAAGTCAATTTTCTGTGGGGCAAGGAGCAGCTGGAGGTCAGCGGACATTGCTGCAAATGCCTCGCTCAGCTCTCTCTCGCCACCTCTAAAGTTAGTGCCCTGGTCTGAGTAGAGCTCGGCAGGTCTTCCCCTCCTAGCAATAAACCGACGTAGGGCCATTAGAAAGGAGTCGGTGTCAATCGAGGTCAGGACGTCAAGGTGTACAGCCCTGACAGTGAGGCATTTAAATATTATTCCCCACCTCTTTTCTGTGCGCCGCCCCACTCTGACCTCAAACGGCCCGAAGCAGTCGACGCCTGTCGAGTGGAAAGCAGGCTTAAAGAGACGGAGGCGGGCTACAGGTAAGTCAGCCATTCTGGGGACTGTAGGCTTTGCTTTCCAGCGGCGGCATTCTGTACAAGTTCTTTGGAAGCGACGGACTGCCTCTCTTCCCCGCAGAATCCAGTACGTGCGTCGGATTTCAGCAAAGACACGTTCTGGTCCTGGGTGCTTCAGACGGCTGTCGAAGTCCTGTATGAGGAGGCAGGTTACTGGATGTGAGGGATCCAGCACCACCGGGTGTAGGCTGGTGTACGCCAGATTTTCGGACCGGCGGAGACGACCACCGACCCTGATGAGCTGTCCGGTGACGTCCAACTCTGGGGACAGGTTCAGGAGGCGGCTGCTGCGCTGAACAGGTTTCCCTGCTTTAAGGAGACGGAGTTCTTCAGGGAAGCTGTCTCGCTGTGCCCTGTTAAGGAGAAGTCTCTCAGCCTGGCGGTAATCCTCTGCATTAGCGCAGCTCTCCTCTGTAGCCGCCCCATGAAGCTCCTGGACAGTGGCTTGTAGCAGTTCCTTCCATGTGCTATGTTGGAGGAGGTCTGAGTCAGACTGATTTGCAGCTACAGATGTCACACCACAGAAAGTTAGTTTGCGCAACTCAGTGGTATCTGGAGGGTCTCCCACTGCATTGGTAGGGTCAGCAGGCCACTGGTTAGGATCCATAAGAAGAAAGGGGGGCCCTTGACTCCATCTGTTGGGCCTTACCAGGTCCTGCAGTGTTTTTCCACGGGTGATATCATCGGCAGGGTTCTGTGCCGAGTCGACGTATCGCCAGGTGTGCTGGTTGGTCATCTCTTGGATCTCCGCTACGCGAGTGCCAACAAAGACCTTGTAGCGGCAGGATTCAGATCGCAGCCAGGCCAGTACAGTTGTCGAGTCGGACCACATGACGGTCTTCTGAACCTCCAAAGTGAGCTCATCACTAAGGAGTTTGGAGAGCTGGGCTCCTGTGAGTGCACCACACAGCTCCAGCCGGGGCATTGAGTGCAGATGTCTTGGGGCTACCCGGGATCGGGCCATCACGAAGGCCAGGTGCGCGGTGCCATCGTTGTCCACCACTCTAAGATACGCCACCGCACCATAGGCCTGCTCAGATGCGTCACAAAAGATGTGCAGCTCTCTTTCTCTCACTGAGGCAGCGATGGCCTTAGGTGTGTACGGACGACTGAGGCTTACTTGAGGGAGGAAGCGTAGCTCTTCTTCCCAGTCTCTCCACTGCTGGACGAGGTCTGGAGGAAGCTGGGTGTCATCCCATCCTCTCTGCTTGTCCCACAGGCATCTCACCAGCATCTTGGCTCTCGTTGTATACGGCAGGATGAAGCCTAAGGGGTCGTATTGGCTGGCGAGCACCTTGTAGATGTTGCGCATGGTGGGCTCACCATACTGGACTGGACGATGTTTGTACCCCAGCATGTCAGTGGAGAAGTGCCAGCTGAGGCCTAGTGTGGACTCTGGACTGTCTGTGTTGTCTTGTGCAAGCCAGAGTTCTGCGCTGTTGGACCTAGCATCTTCGGGGAGGTGGCTAATGACGCTAGGTTCATTGCTGGCCCACTGCCGAAGCACAAAGCCAGCTGAGGACAGGAGGGCTCTCAGCTTGTCCACCAGGTCTCGTGCCGCTGTGGTGGAGGGAAGACTCTGGAGGCAATTGTCCACATAAAAGCATTTCTCAATGGAGTTTCTCACCTCATCTTCTGGCTGGCTGTTATCTCTTGTGTGGCGTTGCAAGGCAAATGTAGCACAGCACGGGCTACATGTGGTGCCAAACGGGAGTACCTGCCATTCATATACTGCCGCCGGCTCATCTTGGCGCAGGTCGCGCCACACAAAACGCAGGAGAGGGCGATCTTTGGGGAGCAGTCGAACTTGGTGGAACATGCTCTTTATGTCTCCACTTATGGCTACTGCGTGTTCCCGAAATCTGAGGAGAACTCCCAGCAGCGATGCCCCTAGGGTAGGCCCAGGTAAGAGGTAGTCATTCAGGTTGTACCCTCGATGTTGGAATGAGCAGTTGAAGACAAGGCGGTGCTTGCCATTATGGCTAACAAGGTGGTGGGGGATGTACCATGCCTCATCTCCCCGGTTCAGTTCTGATGGGTCAAGCCTGACAACTGACCCTGCCTGGATCAACTTTTCAATCTCTGCCCGGTACACCTTGGCCTTTTTAGGATCTCTCTGGAGTCTTCTCTCGACTCCCCTCAAGCTAGGGATGACGGCGTCAGGGGTAGCCTGGAGGCGTGGCATATCTTTGCGGCGCAGCAATGGAGTGGCATAGCGCAATATGCCATCAACCTCCCCACGGGTGGTGTTGTCTTCTAGGAGGCTGACGGCTAAGTTGTCTTGTTGCGAGCGCGTCACCACTTTGCTGCTCCTGAGGGGTATGACATCCGTCTGCCAGAGTTTCTCCACATGCTTCATTAGCTCGCTCACCTGAGGGGGGACAGAGGTCAACAGGCACTGCTGTGGGCTGTTCGATCGGCAGATGACACTGGAGGGGCCCTGTAGCGTCCAGCCCAGCCGGGTGTGGATGGCAGCAGGGCCGCCGGGGGGGCCCAGACGCACAGGCTCAGTGGGGGTGACGAGGTGTGGATGGTCACTGCCTATGAGCAGCAGTGGTTGGATCTTCTTGAATGGCTGGAGGGGTAGCCCGGACAGATGCTTATACTTTTTTTGGAGTGCTTCGATGGGGTAAGTATGATCTGCGAGGTCGATGTTAGCTGCTGTGAAGGCGTTGGTGATGCGATAGCGGGTCTTTGGCCAAGCCTTGGGTGAGATGAGGAAGGAGACACAGTTGCCCTGGAGGGTCTGCACGTCCTGTCTGATGGTGCGTAACGGCAGGTTTTCTGGTGTGCCTTGGAGGCCTAATTTCCGAGCAGCTGTTGGCAGCAGCATCGTTCTCTCCGACCCGTCGTCCAATACCGCATAGGTATGGAGGGTGCGGCTGCCGTGGTGCAGGGACACTGGGATGACTTTGAGCAGGATCCGGCTGCCCTCTGTTGGCCGGTCGAGGTAAAACACACTTGTTGACACCTCACCTCTATCCTGATTCACCACTGCCTGTGTTGTTCCCTTCTGCTGCCCCGTATTGACATCGTGTAGGACTTGAAGATGGCGACCATTGCACAGCTTGCAGGGCTTCTTCAAATTGCACTGGGCTGCTTGGTGTGGGCGAGCACAGCGCCAGCATCTTTTGTTGGACTTTATCCACTCCGTCAGCTGGTCTTTGTTGAGTTTACTTATGGCTGCACACTGGCTTAGGTGATGTTCACGGTTATCACAGAAGGCACAGTAAGGTGAAGGCTTACCATTGGTAGGAGAGCTACTGGGAGGTTTAATTTCCCTCTGTGTGTTCTCTGATCCATGCAGCACAGTGACAGGATGTTTTCCGAATTGCTTGTGAGGCTTCAGACTATTCTGGTTGTCTTTGCCTGCTGTGGAGGATAGCTGACCATCGAAATCTTGGCACCAGGACTCGTACTTCAGCCATTCGGCTAGGTCGTTGAGGGTGTAGGTATTGCCTGACTGACTGAACATGCATCTGCGGAACTCCGTTCGCTGCTCGGGTGGTAACTTGCTGAGCAGGCGAGCAACATGAGAACCACACTGCAGCTCCACTTCTCCATCAGCACCAAGTGTCTTTAACATACCCACCAGCGACTGGATCTGAAGAGAGAATCTTTCGAAGGCAGCCACATTTCCACGCCTGATGTCGGGTGAGTCCATTACTGTGGCAATTCGCTTCAGCGCTAACTGGTGTGGTTGGCCAAACTTCTCATTCAGAGCCATCATGGTGTCAGTAAAGGGTGTACGGGAGTGGAGGTAAGCGTCAGCAATCAGTTTGGCCTCCTCCAGCTTAAGGTGGTCTGTGAGCACTTGATACTTAAACACTTCTGAGCTGTAAGGGGGTAACAAGTTCTCTAAGGCAATCTTGAGGTGGGCGAACTCACCAGGGTCTCGATGTGAGAGGTTGGGAATGGTTGGACGAGGGCCACGGTACGCTGTGTCCAAACTGGGGCTCTGATAAGATGGCCTTGGGTACAAGGATGGCCAACTTGGTGTGTAGAGAGGGTGCTGAGGAGGCTGTTGGCGGCGTACTGGTGGGTTTACAGGCACTTCATATGGCGTGGAGGTGTACCTGTGTGGTGCTGAAGCCACACCGGACCAGGCAGGAGGCTGTAGCGGGATAGCCGCGGGAGCATACATGGGGTGGCTAGCCCTGGTGGGTCTCTGGGCTGGGCCTGCTGGCCGCAGCTGGTCTGGTGTTGACTGGTTCTGCTTGGCTGCTAAAGTTTCAGCTTTCATTTCTTGCAGTTCAATCATAAGTCTGTCGAGGCGTTCAATCTCAGGTTGGTTGCTAGTTGCATCTCCGTCGCATAGCGGCGGTGGCGGTAGGGGCCAGTCATCATCCTCATCGGCTTTCACTGGGTTCAGGTGGTTGTCAGACACTTCTTGTGACTGTTGGAGGCTGCGCGCAGCACTGACCAGCTGTTGCAGGTCTGCGCGGACTTCTTTTAGTTCTTCCAGGTCGGCTGACATACGCTGATGAGACTGCTGAAGCAGGCGCCGCTCATTCTGGATCTCCTCTAACTCTGTTGTGATGACTGCGGCTTGTTGGGTTTCGTGGCGCAGGCCATAACCGGGGGTAAGATGACCACGTGACCTCTCTTCTCCTCCGTCTTGATGTAGCTGGTGGGCTAGCTGTTCCTCCTGGTCATGCAGCAGACCTTTGAGTGCGTAGCATGCTTCGATTTTGAGGGCAGCATCCCGGTTCAGCGGCGGGCGTAGTGGAGTAGAATACTGAGAGGTGAGGGTGGTCTTCTCGGCCGCTCCCTTCATGTGAGTCATCTGTTCTCTGTCGTGTCTGCGCCAGTGCGATCCAAGGCCATGGAGATTGACCTCATAGTCTTCAAAACGAAGAGGGGGGCGTCTGGGGCGCGTACCATAGGCTTCATATCCATGAACATCCATATTGAGCTAGATTGAGTGCAATGTAGATCCGGCTCGAAGGACCATTAATGTGGGTGAGGGTTAGTAGATGGGTTAGACTCTATGGATGGGTAGGACTGTATAGGGCTGTTCGTATTTTAACACCGCACACAATCTGGAGTGTCGGCCAGAACACTACTTCAAGGCCAGAATGTTCAGGGCAGGAGGGGCGCACGTGAGAGAGGACACAGAATGAGGAGACGGGATTGGATGCAATCACTTGTATTATCCACAAGATATCACATTGCAACAAGGTGTGTGTATATTCCAGTTCTTTCTCTACATGGAGTAGATGGCTAGTGTGTGGTTCTGAAAATAAAGAGAAATAATAATAAGCATAGGGCTACAACGTAGCACGCATGCATGTGTCATAGTTAACAAGCTAGTCAGCTTGCAGCATCACCGAGCAACAAGCAGGCAAATGACCAGCTAGATAATACCAGTAAACTATGTCCTTACACAGTACTAAGCAAACTAAGCATACAGATAAACCAAATAACACATTTGGCATATATGCGCCGGATAAAGGTCTGTGTGCTGGCACAATACGCGTAATTTAGCAGCTAATAATAACGTCAGCCAACACGGTAGTAAATGCTATAAGTGCGAACATTTTTCTCCCTCGCTTAAACTAGCAACAGGCAATTCACTTCTCCCAACACATTTCCTAGCTTAACATACAGCCTTAACTTCATTTTAGAAAACTTACTTCGTTCATAGACGCACACTTTAAGCTACCGGGTATACTTTGCTCAGACAACACGGAGAGCAATGAAGTTGCTACTTCAACAGCGCGCCAGCCAAAAGTAAACAATAGGTCTCGCGTCTTAACGTAGGTGCTGGGAATATCAAATTAAAGGTCCATAAGCATGAAAGGAGAAATAAACAGAATAGAAGTCCTGAGCCTTTTGTACAGAGGGAGAATCTGAAGACCTCACAAAAGAGGATGAAAACTTGGTTTGATCGCACTGCAAAGATGCAAACCTTTTCGCCTGGCGATAAAGTCATGGTGCTTTTGCCTATCCCAGGGTCTGCCTTACAAGCGTGATTTAGTGGCCCATATTGTGTTGAGCGCAGGGTGAATGATCATGACTACCTCATAGCATAGCACTTTTCGCTTCTGCACAGATTACCGGAAGGTTAACACAGTCACTAAACCTGACTGCTACCCTCTCCCTAGAATGGACGACTGTGTAGATTGTGTGGGTTCTGCTATTTTCGTGAGTAAATTCGATTTGCTTAAAGGTTATTGGCAAGTTCCCCTGTCGGACCGTGCAAAAGAAATTTCCGCTTTTGTCACACCGGATAATTTCCTACAGTATTCGGTTATGCCTTTTGGGATGAGGAATGCTCCAGCCACCTTTCAGAGGTTAGTTAACCTTGTGGTATCTGGTTTGACAGGTTGTGAGGCATATTTAGATGATTTGGTGATTTACAGTACGACTTGGCACGAAAACGTAGGGCAGATAGAAGCACTTTTTCACCGCTTGACTGCTGCCAATCTAACAGTGAATTTGGCAAAGTGTCAGTTTGGCCAAGCGACTGTGACATACCTCGGTAAGGTTGTTGGCCGGGGGCAAGCTCGACCAGTTGACTCCAAGGTGGAGGCTGTTGTACAATTTCCAGTTCCCAGAAACCGCCGGGAGCTGCGGAGATTCTTGGGTATGGTAGGTCACTACCGTTATTTCTGTAGAAACTTCTCTGCTGTTGCCTCGCCGCTGACAGATCTTCTCAGCACTAAAACGGTGTTCAGTTGGACTGAGAAGAGTCAACAGGCATTTGAAAATGTAAAGGCCCTGTTGGTCAGTACGCCTGTTCTTGCTGCTCCCGATTTTACATGTCCATTTAAGCTTGCTGTGGATGCAAGCGATTGTGGTGCTGGTGCAGTTTTGCTCACAGAGGATGAACAAGGTATTGATCACCCTGTGTGTTATTTCTCAAAGAAGTTTAACCGACATCAGCGGTTGTATTCCACAATTAAGAAGGAAGCTCTTGCCCTGTTCCTTGCGTTACAGCACTTTAACGTGTATATAGGCTCTTCTTTTCGCCCCCTTGTTGTGCAAACTGACCACAACCCTCTAGTTTTTCTAAATCGCATGCGAAACAGTAATCAGCGCCTCATGCGATGGAGCTTGTTTTTACAAGCTTACGATTTAGACATTCGTCATGTCCGTGGACGGGATAACATTGTTGCTGATGCGTTGTCCAGGACGTACGAGTCTGACAATAAATAAGGTGGTATTTATTGTCTTAAGGGTGGGGGTGTTATGTCCTGGTGTATTAAGTTATTGTTATGCTTAGAACTGCCTGGTATTTTGGCCCCGCGCTGCTGTGTTTTGTTATTGTGTTCCCCTATACAGGTGAAGGTGAGGATGGGAAACCTGACCGGAAGATGCGGTGGAGATGGATGCATCAACAACTGTTGCGGGGGAGACACCTTGAAGGATGCGCCGACCGGAGGACGTTGTGATCGTCGCATGGAAACCGGACGAGAGAATGCGGTTACCGGGGACACCGGCACCATCATGGAATAGCATCTTTTAAAATTAATGCGGAACTATATAAGCGCCACACACCGTCATCGTAGAGAGACCTGCTGACTATCTGCGCTAGACTCCACGCCGCTCCGCTTCACTTTCAAGAAGGCCGCTCTATGCTAGATACTATTAACTGCATCCGATACGCAGACTGCCACCGACCATAGACTAAATAATATTCTGTGTGCTTCGAATAACCATTGTCAACTGCTGGGAGGTGAAACCACCGTCTCTCCGGATTTTGGACACACCAGATTAATCGGTGAGAAACTTGCATACTCAACGTATTAGTCTGAATACTTAGCAACATTCAGGCTTAACAATACTCTTGTAAATATTAAACTACTTTTCCTTTTCTAACTACCACTGTGTGCTCAACTCTTTCTGTGAGATCGTGATCGTGGCGGTCTAGTGTTACGACCCATTGATTCACTTTGTTGTCGAAACATTGGTGGAAATTCGGGACGTAACAGTCAGGTCTAGGCTCAGCAACGTTATGTGGCAATAAAATTAAGTCAGCTGAGTACCTGAAAGTACTGAATGACCGGGTTATCCCATCAATGGATTTTTTCTTCCCTGATGGCACGGGCATATTCCAGGACAACAGTGCCAGGATTCATCGGGCTCAAATTGTGAATGAGTGGTTCAGGGAACATGAGGAATCATTTTCACCCATGAATTTCACCCAAAAACACCATACAGGATGGGTGGATTTGGGGGAAAGCAGAAATGCAGCTTTTCTACATGCAGCAGTGCCGTCACTTACAACTACCACAGGTTTCATTGCCTTTGACTCGCATATCTTTTTATGTCACACTGAGAGATCCAAGATAGGCTCACAACGAAAGATTCTTCTACAATTTTAAAATTTTGTCTGGGACTGCAGAATTGTGGCAAAAATCGCACAGTGTATACCCAGCTTAAGGGATTTTGGTATGTTTGCACCCGAGTGAAACAGGAATTTATGACTCGGAGGATCTTAAAATAAGAAGACCTCTTTTGATTGTGCACTTCACAAAATTACACTAATAATTGTCTTTTGTTGGTTTTATTTGTCCAAATACTTTTGCTCCACTAAAATGGGGGGCATGTGTATAAAAATGGCTGTAATTTCTACAGAGATGACACAATATGGATGTGCATACCATCAAATTAAAGCAAAGTCTTCACATTAACCTCATATCCTTTCTTTTATTTTAAAACATTTTCACTTTTTATGTTAAAGTTAACTTTGTGGATCTGATTTTCTCTCTGTTCATTTTATGTTTCTCCAAATCCCTGTCCACATTATTCTGGCACGAGACAGAAGTGACACATGCACATGTTTTTCCAAACATAAACTGCTTCCTTTTGGCAAATAATGCAATGTAAGAACAAATTGTGTGCCATTTGACAATTGCATCGTAACACTGAGAAGAATCATATCTATTCCTTCTGCAAGGGTAGAAATATCACAGAGCAACACCATGTACAAGATGGGATTCCTCATGCTTCTAAGAGGCGTATTTATGAGGGCTCAGTGAAAAAGCCTTCACATCTCTGCGCATTACACCACCAGTGCAATGGGCAGCTTTGAACGCTGCCAGTGTTTACATTACCGACCGTGTTCATTCCTACTCATGTTCTGCAGCCTGCAGAGTAATCAGACGCTCCCCGTTCCCTCCTCAATGGGATGCTTGTCTGCCTGCTGGCTGCAAAAAGGCTCTCAGCCTGACGCTCACACGGCAAGCACAGCAGATTAACTATCAGGCCGGAGAGGGAACATTCCAGTTAATGCCCTGTTTATCAGGGAAAGGAATTCAGAAGGGGTTCTTCTTTCAAACAGGTTTACAGTAACATTCTCTCTTCATGAGATTATTATAATTATTCATTAAGCTCTCCCCTGACCAGCAGCTCTCGTTGCTATGGGTAACAGTCAGATTAAGTTGAAGAAGTGGTGCCGGCTGAAAAGGTGCGACCATTGGCACGAACTGAAAGCAAATGTTCTCTGTTAGAAAAACAGATCAGGAGTATAAAAAACTTCACTGTTCAAAACTCCCCCAGACATAGCCTTGACACACTCAAGTGCTTGTTGGCCCATCCTCTTGCCATAATGAGTTCCATAAATTTGGATGGGTATATTCAGGAGAGTCGTGATGTAACCCGGAAGTGGTGTATTTTAAACAGTCCCCGTACTACATTGCGCCTTGCAGTACATTGAAACCAAGACTTTTTAAACATTTTTGCACTCAGTTATGCAGGTAAATATCTCTGAAATCTTTATCTGGTTAATCATAATATTAATAAAAAACTGAAACCATCTATACAACAACTTTTACAAGGCTTTTTGCTGAGCCACCTGCCCGTTCATATCAGAAGCACTATTCGCGTTGCCGTCACACTTTTTAAAACACACCCGCGTTTTCCTAAAGCACTATACAGTTATACCTCGATTTACGAAAGTTCTATGTACAAATTTTCACATTCATGAACACAACATTTTAGGGACATTTTTTCATTTAACGAATGGAATGTTCACTTTAACAAAATCTAACAAGGATGATAGGTGAGTTTGTGATCATAGGTGAGGGTTGGGACGTAGATCGACCGCGACGGTCCGTTGCAACGCCCGCATTACTGCTGACGCTGCACCGATCCGCCTGTCGATCTCACGCTCCCTTCTACCCTCACTCATGAACAAGACCCCGAGATACTTGAACTCCTTCAATTGGGGCAATGGCTCATTCCCAACCCGGAGGGAACAATCCACCGTTTTCCAGCAGAGAACTTTGGACTTGGAGGTGCTGACTCTCATCCCGGCCGCTTCACACTCGGCTGCAAACCGCTCCAGTGCGTGCTGAAGGTCATGGTCCGATGAAGCCAGCAGAACCATGTAGTCAGGACCGGTGACAAGGGGCAACCTTGGCACACCCATTGGAAATGTGCTTGACTTTGTGCCGAGGATGGAGACACAGCTCTCACTTTGGTTATACAGGGACCGGATGGCTCGTAACAACGGCCCCGGTACCCCATACTCCCTCAGTACCCCCCACAGGGTTCCCCGGGGGGACACGGTTGAAAGCCTTCTCCAAGTCCACAAAGCACATGTGGGCTGGATGGGCAAACTCCCATGACCCCGCCAGGTAAAGCGCTGGTCCACTGGTCCAGGATGGAAGTCACATTGCTCCTCCTGAATCCGAGGTTCGACCGTCGGTCAGAGCCTCCTTTCCAGCACCCTAGAGTAAACTTTCCCGGTATAGAAAACACATTTAAAAGTAAATAACTAAATCACCACCAGAAGAAAGCTAAATTGACCAAATTTAACGTACTACCTTACCACTAGCTAAAATAATGTCCATGTCCATAAAATCGTGACTGCATCCTCCATCCTTACAATTAACTCTGGCATTTTAAATCCTGGATCGTTTATGTCTATATTTATGCAACAATAGTCCAAAAGGCACTGGTGACTTATTTAAACAGTAGGCCTTAACCCTCAAATCAGATTTGTGTTTCAAATTCAGTCTTTTTGGGAAGGATAAGCCCTACAGGGAAGAAACCAAAATTACAAATAACCTCTAACTAGGTTTGTATACAAAAATATTTCCTCAAGACCACTACTAGACTTGGAAGAAAAATAAAACTAAAATAAAAAGGGTGTGCTTTTCAGGGGGCTGTACATTGCCAACCACGCCATTCGCCATTCCCCTATTATAAACTTAAAAGGCAAGCTTATACACCCTATGGCCGATTAACAAATCAAACGGGCATTGGCCATTAATCAAGAAACCAAATATAGACTTTGGGAAACCAAATGCTGAGTTCGGGAAACAAAGTACTGACTTTGGGAAACAATAGACCGACAATAGGAAACCAAATATCACCTTTGAGAAACCAAATATTGACTTCGAGAAACCAAACAGCGACTACAGGAAACCAAACACCAACTTGAATAAATCAAATATTGACTTTGGGAAACCAAATATCAACTTCATAAAACCAAACACCGACTTCACAAAACCAAATACCGACTCCGCAAAACTAAATACCGAGTTTGAGAAACCAAATATTGACTTTGAGAAACCAGACACCGACTTTGGGAAACAAAATATTGGGTCTCATTTATCAAATGTGAGCCGAACGAAATTCACCGTAAATCCATCGGAAATGCATATCCACAAATAATGTGGGATTCATCAAAGTTTTCCGAACAAACTTCATGGGTAGTCTCAGCTGTTCACATCGTGCACGGTTGTAAAGCATGTTCTCTTATTCTTTTACATACTATATATCTTATCAATATAATATATAGATAATATTTCTTCATTTTAATATGCTGATTGGATATTATAATTATTCATATCATATAAAAACGATTCAACATTAAAATAGATGATGTTTCATTCCGGTAATCCTGATTAATCCTGAGTTGAATATAAATTCCATAAAACATGTATGGAGCATGGCGTAGCCTACTACGCCGACGAAGCAACGAACTATAATGGCGAGTTGAAGTTCAAGTTACACCTGCAAACAGGTTATGGAAGTGGCATGACATTTGGCTGATTTTTTTACGAGTTGTTTTTTTTGCCTCATGTTTAATGTCAGAGGTTGTTTTTCCCAGTCGGAAGGTGCTAATTTGTTCATTTTAATGATGTGAAAGCAGCATTAGGCTTTGTTGCTATGACATTTCATTTACAGCTTTATTAAAAGATTTGTAGCATGGCCACATAATCACTTGGTTTGAGGCTTGTGACACCTCCTTCTGGCTCTCTGCAAGGACAAGGAAAATGTAGCTATAGGCTATTGCTGTCACCCACTGGTGGGATTCCAGATAACGACGTCTCCTATGATTTGCCAATGCATTCCTTCAGCCCAGGGGTCGGCAACCTGTGGCTCTGGAGCCGCATGTGGCTCTTTTGCCCATCTCCAGTGGCTCCCTGTGGCTATGGAATATATGGAAATGAACGTTTTTGGGTATTTTTTACATTTTATGTATCGTGATTCTTACATTCTCCAATTGTAAAAATGTGTAGACTGTACACAGAATAATTAATCTTGAGGTTATAATAACATTAAAAATGCAAATCCAGATTTTAATATTTAAAGATTTATTTTAAAAACAGATTATTTTTTCCCCAAAATGCAATAAATCCATGACACCATTTTTTCCCAAACTGCTATAAATCCATTGCATCAATACAAAAGTTTTTTTTCAGATTGAAACTTCAAAAAACAATTACAAACAACAAAGTTGATCTACATGACAGCCTCTGAACTTGGAAAATACTTATCTAATTGTTTGGCCAAAAATACAGTCAATTACATCAATAAAACGTTGCTCATGTGCGGAAAAGTGCTAAATTTCATCATGAACAAGAAGAACATGAACAACAATATCACATATATTAGACCATAACATTTCCAAAATCACATTCCCCTTACATTCAACTTCCAAAATTGCATTCATCGTAGCCATGTTACATTTAGTTGTGTAGTGTATGCTATAAATACGCTGCATGTTTTTTTGTTTTTTTTAAGATTCATTTTGAACACATTGCATTAATTGTGTTGTCTTGTGCATTACACAAATCATTGCATTGATAAAAACAATATTTCTGTATACAATTGTGCAACAGTAGAAATATACTGTAAGAAAGAACACTAATACATGACGATATCCTTGTATTTCTTGTTAATCACTACTTATGTCGAGAAGTCTCTCGGATGCCGGCTGCATACAGGGCACCGCCATTACTGTTTAGACGAAGTGGAATGGCGCGCTGTGATTGGTTGAGTGGATCTGTTGCGTTCTGCAGAAAAGGGGGACTGGCGTTTGTCGCGGTTTGGAAAAAAGGGAGTAAACAGGACGGCGTAACACGGCGAATATGGCGTTTTGCGGAAAATTGAATGTGGGGTTATCAATAGTGACGAAATACAGTATTGATTTTGGCGGTAACTCAATTTTTTTTTTTAAATGGCGCTTATCGCGTTTTGGAACCAAACTCCTCATAGTTTAGTATTTCGTCAACTAAAATGGGCGTCATAGCCCACGTCTATCACCCGGCGCGTTTTCCTCTTATTAAATTTGCTGAACCTCGGGGAGGGCTGACACAGAGGCTCTATGCCTGTTGTGATGTAAAGCATTGTGAATCAGAAAAGCTTTTCCAGGCTGAAATTCCCCTTAAAGGCAGAACCCAAGAGAACTAGACATTTGAGATCAAGATCAAGATAAGATCAAGAGCTGAAATGACAGTTTTGCACTGATGCCATCTGGGTCATTTCTAGTTATGAAGAAAATTTTATATTTGCGATAATGTCATTCTAATTGGCAATAACAACAGCAGAAAAAAAACATAACCAAGACCAGTTTATTCCAATGTTTCTATTCTATTTGCATGGCATTCTAGTCTATTCTATTCCAGAACATTTCAGGTATGCTGGTCAAAGAAACAAATTATGCCTTGTAACACCTTTGCAGAGGAGTATTTTTTTTGCTTTAAAATACTGATACTGGAATGTTTGGGGTGTGGTCAGTGTACTGGAGAGGCTGGTCATTTGAGATTGAGGTACTGAGGCAGAACATCATCCCAGAACTCTTTGGTGTCCTGTGAAGAATTGGGTGCCTGCTTCCTTGATGTGCGCTGTTGTGCCTTGGTGGGGAGCTTTGTAACATTGCCGTCTTTTTTGTTGGTTGTTGCAGTGGATTTAGCTTTCTGTGTCTCTTTGCTTTTGGATTTCCCTGTTGCTGACGTGCTCTCCTCTTCTTCTTCCTCCTCCTCCTCCTCTTCTTCTTCGTCCTCTTCTTCATCTTCCTCTTTTTCCTCCTCAGCCTCCTCCTCCTCTTCTTCCCCCTCTTCTTTATCATCTTCCTCCTCTTCATCCTCATTTTCTTCTTCTTCCTCCTCTTCTTTTTCATCCCCTTCTTCCTCATCTTCATCCTCATTTTCCTTTTCTCCCTCTTCCTCCCCCTCATCTTCTTCCTCTTCTTTTCCCTCATCATCCTCCTCCTCCTCCTCCTCAGATTCTTTGTCATCATCTTCCTCCTCTGCTTCTTCCTTTTCTTCTCCACTCTCACCTGACTCCTCTTCTCCGTCCTCTTCTGCACCACTGTCCTCTTCCCCCTCTGCATCATTTTCATCCACTGAAGACTGTTCACCCTCTTCTTCATCTGATCCCTCCTTCCTGCTCTCCATCTCACTCTCAGATTCTTCTTTGCTCTTCTCATCCTCACTCACTTTGCTGTCTTCTCCTTCATCCTGTTCCTCATCGGCACTCTCTCCACCACTCTCCTCTTCTCCTTCCTCCTCTGCACTCTCCTCCTCTACTCCCTCTCCCTCAGCTTCACTCCCTTCTTCCAGTCCTCCCCCCTCACCCTCTTCAGCTGTCGTCTGATCACCATCCTCCAGGGACCTTGTGCTCACCGCTTCCTGACTTCCCTCCTCCCCTTCCTCTTCCTCGTCATCCTCCTCTGACACCCTCTCCTTCGCCCCTCTCTCGCTCTGTGCCTCCTCGCTGTGGTTGTCCTGACCCCCAGAGCTCTCATCTTTGCTTGTGCTTTCATTCTCACTTTCCCCACCGCTACTCTCTTGCCCCTCCCCCTCTTCCCTCCTGCTCTCCTCTTTTTCTTCTTCATCTGACAGCTGTCCATCATCACCGGATTCGGACCAGCCTCCCGACCTTTTCATTTCACCTCTCAGATGACCACCCACATCGCCATCGTTCAACGTGGCGATGGCTGACCGCTCTCCAGACTCCGGGCCACTGGACCCTGAGGACTGGCTCCAGGAGCGGCGTTGCCTTTGGGGGGTGGAGGGCGCTGCCCCGCCACCCAAGCCCGATACTGCCGTCCCTATTAACACACCCTGCAGCAGGGGCAAAGCACCTGCTACGGCAATGTCTGGCTGGAACGCAGCCACTTCCATGATGGTGGACTTCCTGCTTCCTGTTTCCCCTGCAGAGTCAGTGACCTTCTCAGTACCATCCGTTTTCATTCCCTTCTGAGAATCTCCACCAGGATGCTTTACTTTCTGTTTAAGGCTTGTGGCTGATTTGGACCTTTGCACAGGAGAATCCCATGTTGCCATTTGTTTTTCTGGTGCATCTTTAACCTCAGCATGTTCACTTTGCACTAATATGGGACTCTGAACTCTTACAGGTGTGGATTTCTGCTCTACCTTACGTTTGACTAACAAAGGTGTACTTTTGATCTCTGTGGCTTTATGTTGGTTTCCTGTTTCTGTAATTTTGGGTTTTACAGACGTACTCTTTATGTCACTAGGAGACTTTTCTGCTACTTGTGTCCTCATCTCCTTTTTTTCCCTTTCAACCTCTTTGCTTTTCCTCTCCACCTGTAAGAGCTGCCTTTTTGCTCCCACAGGCTCACATTTCACTGGTTTAGGCCCAGGCTCAGGGACCCCACCCAGAACCGGGACCTGGGCTACTGCTTTTGGTTTGCCACCGCTGCTTTTGGGGCCTGCAGGCTTCTTCCCCTTGCCTACTGTGAGTTTGTTCTCCTTGCCACTGTCAATCCTCCGGAGAGTTCCTCGCCTGGGGCTTTGTTTGAGTGGAGACCCTGGAGCCTGCAGCAATTGAGCAGGCAGTGCCTGTTGCGGCCTGAGGCCCATCTTTCTCCCTGGAGACGCCTGTTCTTCTGCAGGCAGCTTCATCCCACTCTCCACATTCTTACCACAGCTCCTCACAACCTCAGCTTTCTTCCTTTCCATCATACCATGAAAAAGCAGAGTACAAAGAGAGAAAATTAGACATGATGATACAGATGGGGAAAGTATTAGAGATGTGGACATGCAGAGGGATAAATCATTAGAGGTATAAGTATAATTTTAGAATACCTAATTACCTAACTATTATTTTTTTTGTCAAGTAACTGTCTTGTCAACACATATCTGTCTGACTTTAGACCAGGACCCAGCACCATCTCAGCTGCATCACTTTGACATTTAACATTCACTTTGTTGGGTCACTCAATAAAAAAACTGCATTGTGCCACCTTATTTTATAGATCTTTCCACAGCATTTTGATCGCTCTTTATGAATACAAATGCTGTTGGATTAGACCAGAATAGAGTAATACAGTAATTGTTTCCATCACTAACTTATAGATATGTCCAGTGTTCCCAGTCAAAATTAATTGAAGTAACTAAAGGACTTCCACAGGGGTCTATTCTCCGTCCAGTCCTGCTTAAATTGTATGATATTAGTTTTAATGTAAGCAACAGTAAACTTTATTTTTAAGCAGATGATACAGTGATATACACTGTATGCTTCTCATTCACCCATTCATACACACACTCACACACTAACGGCAATTGGCTGCCATGCAAGGCGCCGACCAGCTCGTCAGGAGCATTTGGGAGTTAGGTGATCAACATCATCATATCATTATCTTTTTAAGAAAGCAAAAACTAGCAAACCTGCTCATAAAACCAACTAAAACTACACTGAATTTGAAATCCAAATTGAAAACTAAATAGAATTAAGAACTTGTCAGAACAAATGAGTGTATTCAGATAGTTAATGTAGTTGCATTACATTAAATTACAGGCATTTAGCAGATGCTTATATACAGCAAAACTTAGACAATTTTTCCTTTTTTATTTTTTTTACACAGTACTGTTGGATATATAGTTTTTAGATTTTCACTTTTGAGAGGGAGCCAGTATATTGTAATTTGATATTGCAAACTTGCTTATAGTCCAGACAACATTACATTGTTATCAAATGATTCATTAAGTATGTATGGGCCAGGAGAAGAGGTTTCCCTCCCCTTCTTTCAACCACATAAAATGTGGGTCAGTCTTAGCGGATTGCATCAGGGGAATCCGAGTCTTGCATGTGGGTCTGATGTTTTTGTGTTCAATCTTGCATGGGGTCTGCTCATCTTGCACAGGGCCAAAAAAAATGTTTTGTACAATTAACTGTGGTAGGCGAAGGCGAGACATAGGGACAAGATGTGAACTTCGAAGCTGGAATTGAATGCAGCTGCTCTGTTCAGCCCTAAGTGAGCTGGGGACAAAAGAACCTTGGTTCAATCATTCGCTCAAAGTACTTAGACGGATGGTATCTTTGGAGTGCAAAAGCAAGTATTGTTGGAAGTGTTTTTCGATAATAGCTTTGTCTGGCTGGAGGAACCTTGAATTGTGTTTTGACCCTGGACTACCTGAGAAGAACAACAGGCAATTTGACCTTGGAAGTGCTATGTTTTATGAACTGTGGATTGAGGTTCGGTCACACAGTAGCAAAGCTTAGGGACTATATTAAAGTTTAGTTTGTGTCCTATGGCTAATTGTTTTGCCTCCCCTCTATTTTCCCTTTATTGTTTTCCCTCATGAATTCAACAATTGTTTTGCAACTGTTTTCCACCTCAATTTATTGCACAAGAACAAGTGAGCCTTCACCCTTCAACTTGGTGGAGAATCTGGGCATAGCCCCTCCGATAGGCAAGTGGTCTGTTGTGTAAAACACTGATACAAGTTGCTGTAGTTATCTTGGGAATATGCCACAAATTGCCCTGAAGTAATTCAATGGCTCTGCCTACAATGGCTACCAAAGAGATAGCTGTTCCCATTGTGTTGCTAAGTGAGAATTCCTCATGAGATCCTCACTGGAAAGCCAACTTGCCACATAACAAAGTGTTTCACAAAACAGAGGTGTAAAACCCAAGTCCTCCCCAGTATTTTGTTTTAATAACCTCGATTTGCTAATTATCGGATTTCTTCAGCCAGGAGGTAAAACTATTAGTGAAGTTGTGAGTCATGAGTGGAAGAAACACATGACGGGACTTTTTGCTTTCTGACCCCTGGACTTTCCACCTCAGCTGAAAACTTTGGGTAATTTTTTTCTAAAGCATTTCAAAAAAGCTTTCATTGCATTTCATCTTGCATGTTGATTTTGGACTTAAGCCCTGTCTATTGGCAGTATTTTGTAAAGCAGAAATGCATTCAGCCAGTGACCCACCTTCTCCTTATCAATAGGGGATAAGTTCAGAGTCTTCTCACACTGGTTCACCCTCATCACATGGGTCTGCAACGCAAGCACAGGAAACATCACGTTAAAGTCACTGAGAACACCACTATAGAGGATCAAGATAAAAACAACATTAACAAATACCCATCCACCATGTCACTGTCCCCATTTTATTTAATGTCCTCGCTCTGACCATCTATGACCCTCTATGCAATTATGTCTGAGGCTCTCTGTTCCACAGTATGCATAAGCTAGAGGTTATCCACCTCTTGTTTCATCTTGCCAATAGAGTATGAATTGGATGTATGGATGTACAAAATATAAAATGGTATAAACAGTATAAACTCACAAAGCATATCCTAATTTGAACGCTTTCAAGATTATTCTTACAATGTTCTTCAGAGTTGCTCATTTATTCCTTTGCACTCTCCTTGCAACCCTCTTGGTTTAGCGTAGGCTGTGTAACTTCTGTTCTCTAGAAAGTAGCCGTAACAAGACCACAGTGATTCAATATTGCTGGTGTTTCACTTAGCTGTTCTGGAAAGATCAATACGGCATGTGTCTGGACTGCAGCCCACTCTCTGCTGCCGACTGGCCACAAGCTCAGACGCCAGGCGGATTGGGACGGGGGGGGGGGGGGGAGTTTAGGGTGGAGTGGAACCATCATATGCCTTTTTACTCACGTCATGCCTTGCACGAAAATGCATCGACATCATTTTGGGTATTCTGTGACAGAATGTTATGGAAAATCCTCCCCCCACCCACCCCCAGTGGAAAACAAGGGAACTCAGACGAAAGTAAAGACAGTGGAAAAGTTCTGAAAAAGTAATACAAAATTGCATAAACTGCTGTGCTGCTGAAATCTGCGGCTTGTAGTGTATGGAGGTCCAAGCAGGAAAAGACGCACGACCTGGGAAGCGTGAGATGTCTCACATCACTCAGAACATTTTCCTGGAGTCCTACAGTGTTCCTGCAGTAGGTTTTGGTTTCCAGTTCCAGACAGCGTGGGCTTTCGGCAGGAACTCTTAACTCTTACAAACCGTTCATCAAGTGTGACATTAAACCAAGGTCCAGACTCAATGCGGACATTAGATCCTACTGGAATCTTCAAAAGATTAGGGATAGTAACCCAGAAAAACTATCTGCTTCTGGGTAATTATCATTAGTCATACCCCCTACCTCTGGCTAAAAAATACATTGCATTCCCTCCAGCCTTTGATTCCCAAATTTGTCATAAGCAAATACTACAGGAGTATTGAGTTCTCAATTGATCTACATCCTTAAATGAAGGTAAAACAATATGTGTCACACATAAAGACTATTGTTGTGTAAATGGACAGGATAACACTTATGTTTATGTTTGTGGTTGTGGTTTCCTGCCAAGGATTAATGTCAAACTCCTCTTACTGCTTTGAAGCTACAGTTTTATATAATAGGAAAGTAGCATTTGCTAGTCAAGCACATCCATTCATTTGCAGTGACATATCAGGTTTATATTGGTAACTGCAACGTAGACCACCAAGTGACAAGTGAATATAAGGCTAACTAATATAAGCAGTTTTGGAAACAGCAACTTTCATTATCTTAATTAATAGGCCTGACTTAATTGGAAGCATTTAATTTTGGCAAGACCAAGAAGGAATGTATGGTTTTAAGTAGAAAGTAAATGAAATGCTGTAACACTGTAAATGTTAGCCATGGTCAACCATGTGAGTGCACAGAGAGTCATGTTTCATGTTCCAAGGAGTGCATTCCAATCCAACAGCAGTTTGGTCAGATGTGGTCAGAACAGAATGATGTGAGAAGTCACACCTGACCGTTAAGTTTTAAATCCGAAGGCGACCAAAGATTACAAATATGAGCATGACCCAGGTGAGCCGGTTCTTGTCACCTTGAGTCTCAATATTCCCACTCTACACCTACATAACAAACAGTAGTGAGTAACCAGCACCTCCATCTTACGCATTCTGCTGACACACGTGAATTTTTATTTCACATGTGAATATTTGTATTGCAGTTCTAACAGCTTTATTTTGGTCTTAATGGGGTAAAACAGGATTATATTGTTTCCCCTATAATGGCCCTTAACTCAAACTTTAACTCTTCCTCTGTGTAACTAACTATACCAATTAATCATAAAGGAATCTGCTAAACATGATCTGAGTCTTGAATCCTAAGTCTTATGACTTCAATGTGCATTTTGTCAGTTTAATTCTGTTTAATTTGGCCTTGTGTGGGTGTGCGTGTGTGTGTGTGTGCGTTTGTGTGCGTGTATGTCTGCACAAAAAATAAATAAGATTTACCTACCAAGTTTAGCAGGTCAGAAGTATCCCCCAGATTATTCATGTTCTTGTCATCTTTCACGTTGGAGGATTTCCCATCCTTGAATCTTTCACGTTGCGTTCTTCCTGTGGTCAGAAGAGACTGCAGCTGACTGACCATGATTCACTGAATACAGTAACATCTGTGGGCCCTTCCTCCCCAACTCTACCCTTCCAGAGGTCCACTGGGAACCAAGAGAATTCAATCCGTATGATCTCTCTCAGTGGAAAAAAAATCAACCATACACATGCACAGTTTCACTCCCTTTATCGGAAGACTCATTGTTTCAGTTTAAAAGTACCATTTTTAAAAGCACTTATAAAGTATTTAAAAAGGGAAATGTTTGGTTTGTTACCCCTCCGTACACAGCAAGTAGCTCAGGGTGGCCTGTAGCATAGTGGTTAAGGCAAATGACTGGCACACACAAGGTTGGTGGTTCTAATCCCGGTGTAGCCACAATAAGATCCGCACAGCCGTTGGGCCCTTGAGCAAGGCCCTTAACCCTGCACTGCTCCAGGGGAGGATTATCTCCTGCTTAGTCTAATTAACTGTACGTCACTCTGGATAAGAGCGTCTGCCAAATGCCAGTAATGTAATGTAATGTCAAACATACATACTGTACCGTAATGATTATGCAGTGTACTGGTTACTTAACCTGAATTGCTTTAGCAAAAATATTTAATATAAGATGTATGTTACAAGGGCACACGTACAATTGTCACTAATGCGAAGCACCACTAGTTTTCAGCTGTTTGACTGCAAATAGCTCCTCGTGGAGAATCTTCAGCAGTGAGTGACTGACTGACTGACTGAGTGACTAACTTAATGACTGAGTGAGTGACTGAGTTACAAGCCAGCTCAATGAGGTGCTTCACCTCTAAAAACAATGTAAGCTGTACAGGTCACTCCGGTTAAGGGAAACTGCTAAACAAATAAGTTGAATTGTAATTTCAGGTAACTACATTAGTTTACTGCATAAGTGTCTGGTTGCTCGCACTCAGTACACAGGTCATAGAGTACATGGTGATAAAAACTTATAGTTTGTACATCGAGCTATAAGTGGCGTCTCTGTTTCAGGGGTCCGTTTAGCTGCCCGTACCTGTCCTCGGAGAGGCGTGTTTGTGTGTGTTCCTGGGCGGCCGTCTGGCAGGGAGAGTCTGGTTGGGAACCGGCAAGGAGGCGCTGAGGTAACCGCACGTCAAAGCGGGCAAGGTGCGGAACACCAGCCCAAACTGCTCGGGAGAGCGCTCCTGAAACCAGAGGTGTAAAACCCAAGTCCTCCCCAGTATTTTGTTTTCATAACCTCAATTTGCTAATTATCTATTATTCTTCAGCTAGGGGGTAAAACTATTTGTGAAGTTGTGAGTCATGAGTGGAAGAAACACATGACGGAACTTTTTGCTTTCTCAACCCTGGACTTTCCACCTCAGCTGAAAACCAGCAGTCGCTCACTGGAGTTTCTCACAGGGACTGGTGAGAGCTGTTACAGTATTGAGTTTAATGAGTAAGCTAGTGAGCATGAATTAGCCTCTTTATGCTAGCCAGGAGAACAGCCTCCTGTGTGTAAGACGTGCAGCAGTGCCAGACCTGGAATCTGAAGCCACAGGACTGCATTTGTGTTAGAACACTGACCCCTAGTGGAACAATAATGCAATTACTGTTTATCCTACACAGCCTGCCAAATGGAAGCATTTTCTTTAAGTTTCTCAATTCATAGGAGTATGAGTTATACAATAAGCAATAGGCTAAATTCTTAATAAACTCAACAAGAAACATAATCTATCTATAATCTATAATTGGCAAAAGCTAAAAAAAGAAAAGAAATGCTTGCCCAGGGTTAATTAAAACCTGTCCCCATCTCCATAGGCTCTCAGTGCAGGAATGCTGATTTAGGATCAGGTTTCTCCTGTCCACATCTTAACCTTATTCATTAAGGGCTAAAAGGGAAACATGAGCCGAGGTCAGCATTCCTACTCTGAGATGCTTTGTGAATATAGGCCCTGACCTCAGTAGCTGGGAAGGAGGGTCAGCTTCGGTCTGCGGTGTTTAAAATGGCGGGTGAGACAGAGACAGCTGTTCTCACCCTCTCTCTGTGTCTCAGCCGGGCAGACAGGCTCCAGTGGAGGGGTGTGGGGAGAGAGACAGCGTACTCACCCTCTCTCTGCGTCTCAGCCGGGCAGACAGGCTCCAGTGGAGGGGTGTGGGGAGAGAGACAGTGTACTCACCTTCTCTGCGTCTCAGCCGGGCAGACAGGCCCCAGTGGAGGGGTGTGGGGAGAGAGACAGCGTACTCACCCTCTCTCTGCGTCTCAGCCGGGCAGACAGGCTCCAGTGGAGGGGTGTGGGGAGAGAGACAGCGTACTCACCCTCTCTCTGCATCTCAGCCGGGCAGACAGGCTCCAGTGGAGGGGTGTGGGGAGAGAGACAGTGTACTCACCTTCTCTGCGTCTCAGCCGGGCAGACAGGCTCCAGTGGAGGGGTGTGGGGAGAGAGACAGCGTACTCACCCTCTCTCTGTGTCTCAGCCTGGCAGACAGGCTCCAGTGGAGGGGTGTGGGGAGAGAGACAGCGTACTCACCCTCTCTCTGCGTCTCAGCCGGGCAGACAGGCTCCTTTGCAGGGGGGCTGAGACGGAGTTGCTTCCCAGGAGCTCCAGGTAGGACCTCTCCAGGAAGTTTTCTGTGACATCATCATCCTCCAGTGACAAGTCCTCCCCTTCAGACCTGGGTATGGCCAGCACCAGCATGTGGCAGCCTCCACAAGCCACCTGGAACACATTTATGTTACCATGGTTACTCGGTTAACTGATGACTGGCACAGCCCTAACTCACACACACACACACACACACACACACACAGGATCTCCATGGCAACACAGACCGTCGGAGGCCCACAGGGGCTGTGGACTCACAGACTGCACACGGTACTTGAGGAAGCGTGGACTCAGTGTGGGCTTGAACAGGTTGGTGAAATTCTCCTCCCCCTGGCCCAGTTTCCCATGTCGGCCATCTCCAAACGTGTACAGAAGGCCCGTGTCTGGGACAGAACAAGCAGGGGGCAGCAGTTAGCCAGGCTCCGGTACCGCTGCACTCGCGATGCCAGGGGACTGAGAGAAGTGCACCAGACACATGTCACCTGTGCCCTCAGTTTCAAATCTAGTTACTAAACTGATATTTATTTATACTAAATTCCAGCCCAAAACTAAAGGAAGGCATAATCAATGTGAGCTGTGAGTTGGAAACAAGGCACACACATTAATTTGTGCAGCATTGTGACCTCTGACCTGTGATCACGGCTGTGTGGTTCTCTCCGCACGCCGCGTGGGTGACTCTCCCCCTCCGGAAGTGCTCCACCACTTTGGGGATGGGGGACTGGAAGATAAAGGTCCCGTGGCCCAGCTGTCCAAACTGACCCAGCCCAAACGCATAGAGCTCATCCTCTGAAACAGCGCAGATGGTGGTTCACACACACGTTCAGAAATGTGACAGGTTTTACAGGTTTAACACTAGCTAAACAGGTGGAGACATTGTCCACATCATTAAAAACCCAGTTTAGGAGCATTGAACACAGGGAATCTTTTTTCTTCATCATCAAAAGCACATGGACGAGAATCTTAGAACACTATTCTGAGAAGAATCCTACTTTATACAGCCTGCTGGCAAAGGGGAAAGATTTTCATGTGAATAAGATTCATGCCAGCGATCAGGCTGCAAATGCCTTGACGAGAGTTTGAGTGAAGTGGGAGAGAGCCATCGTGGAGAATTCAGGTGCCGAAAGGGGCCAGCGTTCTTTGGATCCCCCCTCTGCACTCCTACCTGTGAGTGCCACGGTGTGGCCCCCGCCACAGGCCACCTGGATGACCCGGTCCGGTCCGGTCCGCACCGGCTGAGGGACCCTGTGGTCGGCCAGCTGCTCGGGGGCGAGGCCCAGCTTCCCCCCATCACACTCCCCAAAGGTGAACAGGGCCCCGTCCACTGCAGGCAGCGGAGAAATGCGACACAGATTAATGAGAGCAGAGAGAGGTTTCACATTCGCAAAGACAATTTACTGTAACAACAAAAACTATTTACTGCATGTGTGTGTGTGTGTGTGAATGTATTTGTGTTTGTGCGTGAGTGTATATGTGAGTGTATATGTGTGAGTGTGTGTGTGGGTGAGTGAGTGTATGTGCGTGTGAGTGTATATGTGTGAGTGTGTGTGTGTTTGTGTGTGAGAGAGAGAGTAAGTGAGTGTGTGTGTGTTTTTACCTGTGACAAAAGCAGAGTGGTAGTAACCACAGGAGACTGAAGCGATGGGCCTGCCCACGGTCACCTCCTGAGGGTGCAGTGTGTTATGCTCATCCCCCAGTCCGATCTGCCCCTCTGAGTTGTCCCCCCACATAAACAACCTCCCGTCCTCTGAAAACAAACCACAGAGCAAGAAGTCATGCTACGCAAAAGCACAGTCACTGCAGTGTGAGGATCTGATGTGACTGTCCCTGAGCAATCAGGAAATGCAGATTTTCAGCCCAAAATGTCTCTGATGCCAGGAGAACATTCTCTCCTCATATTGCGTGTCAAAGAATGTAAAAGCGTGCGATATTATGAAAAGCCCAAGCCTTATGCCACATTTACGGTTTTACAATCGGAATGTTTGCGCGCGTGTGTGTGTGTGTGTGTGTGCATGCTGCATACATGTGCATGTGTGGCTATACAGTACTCTACAGGTGTGAATGTGTCTGAGACTGAGAACATCATACAAAAATAGTCCATGAATTGCCCCTCACTGCAAGGCTTGTCTTTAGTTTCTCCACACATTGGTCAAAATTCCACATGTGATGCCTTTGGGCCTATCACAGATGAGTAAACAGGTGAAGGTGAGAGTGTCAGACAGACCAGTGAGAGCAGCGGAGATGTTGCAGCCTGCAGCCAGCATTCTGATTGGGCCGCGGTGGCTGAAGAAGCCCACCAGCTGGAAGGACGTCCTCTGTTCATAGTCTCCAAGGCCCAGCTGACCCTCGCTGTTTCCACCAGCTGCGTACACGTTCCCTCCAGCTGGGAAGCAGCCATTATCATTCACTGCGTAGCCCCCATACTCAAGTCTCAAACACAACACTCAGAAACTGTGTGGTCAGTAGTCCAGTGTCATTAAATAAAATCCGGTCACCAATGTGACTTAATGATGGTAAATTCACAGAAACCGCAAGCCTCAAACAGCAGGTCTCAAACACAACACTCAAAAACTTCGGTCAATGGTCCAGTGAGATCTGGTTGCCAATGTTAATTCACAGAAACAGTAAGCCATCTCAATCTGCTCTGACATTTAGACTTTTATTGCATTTTATTTCAGGGATTTATAGCACATTCACTGAATTGTGCCAGTCAGTGTCAAAAAGGAGTATAGGGACTGTAGCATATACAATGTATACACAGTATATCTATCAAAATCAATGTTTCATAAATGATTAGATGATGTGTAAACTTACATGTGCACACTATTGTGTGATTCCGTCCACAGGCAGCTAGAGTCACTCTTTCTGGCTTTAAGGCTTCAAACAAAACAAAGAATGAGTATCTTTTTTGGAATATGAATTTCAATAACAATGATTATTTAGCACTGCAAAAGAAATCATGAAAAATGCCATACTAGTACTTCTGCTATTAATACAGAGGCAGATATGATTATTATTCAAGGTGATATTTTAGTCAGATGCAAGTGAAGGGTTGCTGTGAAATGGATAGAAAGCCTTTTCAGCAACAGAAAAGGTATCCACAAGAGATGAAATGTTAGCACAACCTCAAACCTGGTCCTGAAGATCTATGGGGGCATTTGTTCATTGTTGCTCAGCACTTAATTAGCTGATTAAAGTATTTTAAAAAGTATTTTAAAGATAAAAACAAAGAACCTTGAGTTGCAGACCTACCAGTGGCAAATATCTGGAATGGATACACAACTGCACTATCACTATGAATTGTCACATGCATGTGAAAAGTGTGTCTGTTACGTAATGTGTGATACCGTGGTGTCACTGCTGTGTCAAGGAACCTGAATTTGCACTTTATTTGCACTTGCAAAACAACACCTATGGCATGTGTTGATTGGACCTCCTGAGACCATTGCCTGATTTCCAGAACACATCTACATTTCAAACATTGGGAAGCAGAAAGTCTTAGAGTAGGCATACATAAAACCACACTGCATGTACTGGAGTACATGAAATAACATAACATTTATATTGTATTTAGAACTTGATATGGACAGGCAACTCTGTACATCTAGGTCAGGAATTTTGTCTGCCGAAGTCCAGACTTGTGTAAAATTCTTTCACTCATTACAAACCAGGAAGGCTACTTATTTTAAACCTATTTTAACAAATATGTTTCTGTCAGTATCATATTCAATCAAATATTTATAGGAATAAGCTGAAGTATTTTCTATCTGACCTGAATCTATAGAATGAAAGCATTTCCAATATTTATTTGACCAGGATCTGCTACAGCACAAGTTCACTCATTTATATTCAGGATATTATATTGTACAGCTCATTGTAAAAAGCAAAACAGTGTTGTAGCAAGCTCATGTCTAACAAGCTCTTAATGCTCGTGGTACTATTAACCCAATTCTTTTTTAATGTATGTGTGTTTGTGTGTGCATATACAAAATTGACAGGAAGCACACGGAAAGCAATCAAACTAGGGCTCAAAGTGTAAGGAAAATAATATATATTTTAATAATACCATAGTTTTCTCTCAGGGTTGGTCTAGCACACCGCCCAAAGTTTAATAAACGCTGCTCACAGGGGAGTGTTGCTGAGAATTATTACCAAACAGTGCATTGTAACCCTGGCTGTAAACCAGTAATGCCATGTGCACAGCACAGAAAAAACCGGATAGGAGGAAAGTTGCTCTAACACTGTATTCACACAGAATGAACACCAGATTGGATGACTATGGATTTACCCATGTCACACCATGTGCTTCTGCTGTTTTGGAGATTACGGAAGATTACAGACTGGGGATTACAGCTGCAGAGCAGAAACAAGTCCAAGTCTGTGTCTTTGTAGAAACCCCTCCCTCCCTTCCGTGGCCCTGTTTGAGTCCTGTATCCTCACCGTGTAGCGTGTAAACAACAGGATTAGGAGTCAAAAACGCAAGTGACCCACACTTTACAACATGTTATGCAAGTTGGAACATGCTACCTGTTTCTGCAGCGATAGAACAAGGGCAAACTTGCACACTTCACCTACAGTTTACCTTTCTGAACCTGAGGCTTGTTTGTGTTTATGTCTCCAGCAGGAAGTGCCTTTCAGCAAAAAAAAAAGTAGAAAAAAAAGAAAACAGCTGCAAATCTGTAAGCAAAGAACAGCAGAATGTTCTTGTTGCCCTTGGCAACAGAGAACACTTGGCCCTGGCATCACAGGCAGAAATCAGGGTGACTAACCTTTCACACACGTGGGCTTGTTCACCGCGGTCTTTGTTCCCAAGCCTAGCTGCCCCCAGTTATTACTGCCAAACATATACAGTTTTCCATTACCTGCACAGACACAAACAATCAGAAAACAGCACGCAGCAAAGGAGTGCACCATACCCAGCAAAACATTTAGCCTCTATTCCATATCTACATGCACTCGATTACATTCTTAAGATTGGCACTTATTCTCAATAGATACTGCAATAAAAAATTGATTGTTCTTGAAAGCATATACAGTGATGACAAAGCAGTGAAGAGAAATTACATGTAGAAGAGAGGAAGGGAACAGTTAAATAATTTACTCAACAATAAATAAATAAATAAATAAATCTCTTTCAACACCTGTGATTAAAGCCGTGTGTTCATCCCCGCAACAGATTCCCACAGGTCTGTCATTTCTCAGCCAGAATCTGCTGGGTACATTATCTGCAAACTTGCTTTTTCCAAAAGTGAACACTGCTCCAGATTCTATATTGGGGAGAAAAAAAACTGTTTAACTTGTACACAGTATACAGGCTTGGCAGTTGGCTAAATTATAGATTATCTGAATGAGCTGCGAGCGACAGGCTGTCAAACAAAGCAAAATGCTGACCAGCTGTTGATTACCATCATGACTGCCTGCAGCTAGAACTAAGATATTTAGCATACGCAGTTAGAGAAGATGGGTAAAGTTAGATGGCTTGACAGATTGTCTGTAAAATATAATTAGCTCTCAGTTGAGGAAATTAAGTCAACCACTTTACCAGGTATCTCCTGCACTGTCTCTCCCGTCATTGTAATAATTAGCTCTACAACTGTCGCAGCGTGGTGCGCTCCAAGGCTCAACAGGTTATCAGGTTTAAGCTGCGATATATTGTGGCAAAGATGGTTGAAGGAAGTAACAAGATGTACACAAGATGTTATAATAGAAGTAAAGGGAAAACGGCCCGTGCAGTTTGAAGTCAAGACTGCGGTCCGCTGGATGATTTAACGGATGAGCACTGAAAAAGAATGGTATGATATGTAAATTTATATGCCACGTAAATAATCGACATTGCCAATCAATTATTTCAAAATTATACTAATTTATTTTGTGAGTAAAATAACTGACATTTTTGGGGAAATCCCAATTGATTGTCAGACAAACCAGAGTACACTACTCGCGCGGACAGAAAACCCAGCGAGTTATATCTCTCGTTTCTTCTCTGGTTGTTGTCCTGAAAGACTGGGAGAACATTTTGTTTGTAGTAGCACGCTAACTAGAGGAACAACAAATAATAACACGTGTTAAGCAACACGAATATGGTTCTAGTACGTATTTATAATTCGACCAAATAAAAAATATAGCCTACACTTAGGCTTCGCATTATCTGCCCATTTTCTGTTCGCTTGTAATGTAATTGTACAGATGGGGTAGCTGCGGGTGAGAACGGAACTCTTCCTCTCCAATCGTGGGACTGATATGAGTGACAGGGATGTCAACATGGACAGGTTATGACAGGGGGCACATGCGTTTCCATATAGTAATAATTGTGTGTTATTTTATTATATTTTATTGGACAACTGGATGATGTTGCAAGAAGAATTTAACACAGAAATCTCAAACGTCAAAAAAGTAGGCATGCCTATTTTTGTGCAGTGGACAACACGCTGGCCTAGGCTACTTAAATGAATATATATTTAAGACATGGTAGCACACATTTTTAATAACAGATATTATATATTACACATTTTAGGTTCATTTTGTCTTTTTCTTCTGGGGCTGGATAAGACCATATGGTTGTCCAGCCCCAGCCACCGTAGTCTGAACTATACGAACGTGCCAAAGCCGGGTTTATTTTACATGGGTTGTTGAAATGCGAGTAGTCAGGGTATTCGATGCACTGAGATTTGCTGTGCTGGAGGCAACCCATTTGAATTTCATTAAAACGAGTTATTTTGAGTTGCAAGTTAGCAGCAGTCAGTCAAAATGTTTAGTGTCAAGAAGTCGTTTTTTTGTGTTCTGAAAATTCTGCCAAACATCAGTGTCAGGAATTTTTGGTAAGACAATCCCCACCAACTGACACAACCTAAGAAAATCTTATGCAGCATGCATGATGCAATGGCATATAGATAGCACGTGCTGGATGTATCACTGACATTTTATTGCTGGACATGCTGCTGTAACTTGTAAGGTGTTTTGACAGTAACATCTAATTATTTTATCTTTAATGTTTAAATATCGTTTACTGAAAACGAAATGCAACCAAGTTAGTGGAAAAATGTTTTTCTTGGGCACAGACATCTTTCACTTGTGCAGAGAAATGTAGGCCAATGTCATATGTTTTTGAATAATGTGATTTTTAACAGCACCGGACACACGGCCTTGGACAAAGTAAATCTCATGGGTCGCAGTTTGCTGACACTGAGAGATTTCGGCTCCGATGAAATCAAACGGTTGCTTTGGATATCACGAGATCTGAAGCACAGAATTAAGCATGAAGGACAGGTTTTGCTTATTAATTCATTCATTTTGTCCATTTTATAGAATTAATATAATTACCGAAAGACATGTCTTAACTCATTAAGTACTGTATGATCATTCGTTAATTCGTATATAGCAATATAGTAAATATGACTGAATGAATGAATGAATGAATGAGGATAGCCTACTGACACATGTGTTTATTTGCAGTACCTCCCTCTTCTTCAAGGGAAGTCGATTGCGATGATATTTGAGAAGAGGAGCACCAGAACGCGCATGTCCACAGAAACAGGTGTTACTTTAGGCAACAAAAAAAAAAAGCAAGCTTTTACCAGCTGTTGCATGACATCTTGGTTATGATATCAAATTTTGCCATACATGGGGAACAATCGTGGTTTTTATAGTTGGCACACAGCACGTTAATAACTATTTCTAATATATAAGTTAGATATGAAGGCCACTGTTACGGTCATTTTTCCTTCCTCGACCCGGTGAAGTAATGTTGTGCTTGTCGTAGTATGGAAATGAACACGTGCTTATGAGTTTTAACGCATTTCCATGACCCCCTAAGGAATACACGTGCTCCTAAATTGAACAATTTTGTAGCACACTAATGTATGCCAATTAGATGCTCTCCGAAATTATTTTGCAGTTGGCACAGCACACATTTTTCAGGAGCAAATGCTCATAAAGTGTAGTGTAGAGCCCTGCTGTCCTGTGTGTATTCAGCGGAAAGTGGTGAATAGTGAGGGTCAAGGTTGAGCCTGCGCACAATAAAAACTGTGGAGTGTGCGGGTTGCTGGCCGCTCTGTCTGCCAGCAGTTGTGGTCTCCCAGTTAAAACTGTACACCCACTATCCTCATTAAGTGGTCCACCTCTAATGCCATTGTATGACTGACTAGACAGCATGGCTTACTAGACAGCATGGATGTTTCAGCCAAACTGGCTATATGGCCATTGATCATGCGCCAGTTTTTGGGATTGAAAAGCCAACTGCCATTTTTGTTTGTGTGGCTTTTTCATAAAATCATGTCAACTTTCTAAACATGCACATTCAGAGTTTGAATTGTATGCTGGAGCAATTTCTGACCTGCAAGAAATGATCATAAAGCTATGTACGTTCTCTTTTAATGTAAACAGGATTTGCATTGCTAGGAGGGCACCCTTGCTTCCTGACCAGTCAAGACATTCACCTGGGGACCAATGAGAGCACCACTGACACTGCCAGGTCAGTCCACAGTTTTTTGTTTTGTTTTGATTATTTGTTTTTTTGTTATTTTTGATGACTTATTTTGTTTATTTTATTGTATGCTTTCCCTTTGTTTTATTCCCTTCCAGCTAGAGTTTTAGTTTTTAGAAGCTTTATTTGAGCTTTTCTTCCCTGTGTTTTGTCTTGTATTTTGTTTTTGCATTCTGTGAGGCCTTTTTTGCCCAGTGTTTGTCTTTGTCATATGCTGTTGAAAATGTTGAAAAACAAAGCATACCATATATTTTCATGATGCTGGGAATGGAATATTAGCAGCAAGGGTGCTGCTTGGAAAAATTGGTAAGGTATTTAAAAAATAGCCATCTAGTTTTGTTATTTGACCCTTTGCGGTTTCATTTCTCAATGGCGGCAAACCGTTCGGAAGTGTGGAACAGATGTGTCAGGTGAGCATATCGTGTCTTTTAAATATTTGCTCAACACCCTCTTGACACCTGCCAGCCTCAGCAGATTTGAGTAGCCCCATGGGGGGTGAGGGAAGGGAGAATCTGTGGCATGGCCGCTGGCTGTGCGAACAGCTGTGTGAGGAGATTGGAGCCATGTGCACAGTTGCTGTGCGAAACGCTGGCCGCAGACAGATGCATTGTGGGTGGCTCCGTCTGGAGATTGGCTCCCGGAGAACAGCACCTGTGAGTTGCTCAATTTTTAGCATCTCATGCGTGCTCACACTGTTCCTGTTGCCAAGCAGCCAGTCACTCTGACTCTCACTTCTAGAAGGCTGCAGTCACAAGCTGTGAAATCTGCTCAACCTTTTGTCTAAACACTTATGACTTTATTCTTTTGCCATATATGGTAAACTTGTGTTGATAATAACATTAATATTTTTCATTAGAATTCATCGTATTAAATTCATTTAAGAAATTAAATGGGAACTGCAGTGTGAAACTGTGGGGAAATTATACCTCGGTGGAATTGAATACCCTGGTATAGGGTATTTCCGGTGTACCTCCCAAGCCTAGTTCGAGCCTCAGAAAATAACTTGTATTTAGCTGTACTACCAGTTCTTACCACTTGAGGGCATTCCTACTGAACAAGGGTCTTGTGTTTCCTTTTTGTCTACTTTAATCTAAAATTAAATTAGTGAACAGAAATTAGATGTAGAGGGAACGCAATTCTTGCTGGTTGAATTTCGTGTCTGAAGGTCCATGGTTCCAACTTCATTTGTCAGATTTTTTGCAAATTAGCAAATTTACTTTCTCTCTCAATCTAATATTAAACACTGCCAGGAGGATTGGTGTCATTCTGGACTGATAGAGTGGTTCTGGTATACAGTGTCCTAACTGCCGTGCGTGTGTTTTAAAGGGTCCTGTCTGGGCTGACGGATCTCATCCTGGCTCGGGTGTACAGCCACTCTACTCTGGAGGAGCTGCAGAAAGACTCCTCGGTCCCCGTCATCAACGGGCTGTCCGACCTCTATCACCCCATCCAGATCCTGGCCGATTTCCTCACTCTGCAGGTGCACAGGGACGCACCACAACCACTTCACCTGTACACCTGTTGTGAGGTTTTCACATTTTGGCAAAATATAGCTTTTATAGTTTTGCAGTATTTCGATATGTTTTAAAAGTCACATTTGCATGGAGTTCATATGTAAGGCAGGTTGCTCAGACTGTATGGTTTCTACAACTGTGCCTCCTGCAAAGCAACCTGGCCTCAAACATTTTGATGATATTAGAACAAAGATAATATTTTTGGAACAAAATACAGTTGGCTGAATTTTTCCCCCATCCATGAGGTTAGCACTATTTCATTGATGATGAATTGCTGAAAGCAATTCACAAAAAAAGGTGTTTGTGGATTATTTTCACGGCTGTCGACTCATTAGGGTTGTTCTTGGGTTAGAATCTGTACCTTTTTGAATGAATGACTGAAATTGTGTTTCATGTGAGAGGTCAGAAAATGGGCCTTTTATAGGATCTGTGCTTTCAGTGCTTTGATGGTTAGCACAGTCTGTTTGCTGTGTTAAATGACCTGGAAGTGCTGCCTGTATGCGTGTCTGTCTAGCGTAGATGTGCATGTAATGAGTGTGAATGCTAATTTGCAGTAGTTTTCCTATCTCTGATGTTTTTCCTGCAGGAGCATTATGGGTGCTTGAGCGGGCTGACGGTGTCGTGGATCGGAGACGGCAACAACGTGCTCCACTCCTTCATGATGACCGCAGCCAAGCTGGGCGTGCACCTGAGAGTGGCTACTCCAAAGGTCCGGTCCCCCCCGAGCCAGGAGTTCACCAGCCCTACTAATACTCACCCTGCATACTTTCATATTTTAGGTCTATCCGTGCTGGTTTCAGGGAATTTCCAGTGGACCGTGTTGTTAAACTAACCTGATTTTGCTATCAAATGAAGAAAGAATTTTGGTTTGGTATATTGATGATTGCCAGTAATCTGCAGGATTTTACAGATATCTAATGCAGGTATTTCATATAAAGTCTTTGACCTGGATGTACGTTAAATGCTAGACCACACTGACGATAGGACACATTACATTTGTGTTTTGGTTTCTTTCGTTTTTAGATGCTGTTCACTGCAACCAGGTTAGGTGTTTTTTTTTGGGTTTTTTTCTGATTCAGTTTTCTGAAATATGATATCATCCTTTTTCTTAACAGGGTTATGAGCCTGATGGTGGAATTGTTCAAGAGGCCAAAATCTTGTCAAAGCAGGTGAGGTAAAGGTGAGACCTGGCCTAAACAATATGAAACCTCACCTGGACTAAAGAACATCTCTGATCTGGAACCTCAAACGCCAGTCTGAGAGGGCTCAAGTTTCTAGGTTTCTTTGTTCTTCTTCAATCAACAACCAATTTAAGACTGAGAAACAAGTGGTGGAGTTTCTTAGGCCAATGACTGACTGAAATGAAGCGCTTAGTGCTGAGGTGTATCAAAAACCACCAGGCTCTCCCAAATTTTAGTTTTAAATTCCTGTCTTTGATGAAGCACTGAGGGAGAAGAATGTGTTTATCTTTGTAAATGAAGGAATCTTACAATGGAGTATGGAAATAGAATTTTGCATTGGAAATGTCTGTATCGGTTAGCATGCTAGTAGATCTGTAAAGATGTGTATGATTGCAGTGCTGGGGAAGGGGGTAACCGAACGCTCACACATGCCCTGCCCCACACTGTCTCCTCTGTGGCCCAGTTTGGGACCCAACTCTTCCTGACCTCCGACCCCATGGAGGCGGCCCATGGTAGCAACGTCCTGGTGACTGACACCTGGGTCAGTATGGGCCAGGAGGAGGAGAAGGTTCAACGGCTGAAGGATTTCCATGGTTACCAGATCACCATGCAGGTACAGTAACCCTGGAGATTTTTGACGCCAGACATCAGATGCAAAATTATTCTCTCTCTTTCTCAATCACTCCCTCCCTCCGCCTCTCTCCCCCTCCCTCCAGCTCTCTCTCCCTGCATCCCTCTCCCTCTCCCTCTGCCTCTATGCTCTATTGAACTAATATTGGCCTAGACGCAGTACACATTTGTTGGCTGTAACTACAGTGACAGAAGTGATAATGGAGGTGTCCCTCAATCACTCACTCACTGAGATGTGATGTACAGTCACAGGTCTTAGGGTTTCTCGTCATACTAACAGATGGGCTTTCATTGCTGTTAGCGTGCAGTTCATCACACTTTGTGAAGCTGGATTTATTGAGTAGGTGTACCTGTTCATCTGTGGATTGTCTTACAATGCAGTACTGGCCTACACCGTATTCACCCTGGCCCTCAGTGACAGCCCAGCTGATCCAGGGCTTGTACCTCTGCTCTCCAGACAGGCGCCGTGGCCTCTCCAGACTGGACCTTCCTCCACTGTCTCCCTCGTAAGCAGGAGGAAGTGGACGACCAGGTCTTCTACTCCCCGCGCTCGCTGGTCTTTCTCGAGGCGGAGAACAGGAAGTGGACCATCATGGTAAACCTCACCTGTGACGTTTCTTTTTAATTTTATTAGACTACATTTCACACAGGTAAGGACCACAAGCGTTTGCCTTAAGAACGCAGTCATGGATGACATGCTGTCCTGAACAATTAACCAAAGAGGCACAGCAGAGCCTTTCAAACTTGACCCTTTGACTTCTCCAAAACTAGAATATCTTGAAATGGGATAACGTATACACTCACTGAGCAGTTTTTTAGGTAAACCTGTACACAGGCTTGTTAATGTAAATATTTAGTCAGCCAATCATCCGGGAGTAACTAAATGCACATTACTGCAGGGTTCAAGCTGGTTCATGAAATGCAGTACATGAAATTCAGATCATAGCTTGGCACCAAATCTTTAACAGCACCTAAGGCTGTTTGAAATACCAGCTTAACAGCCTTATGTTTTTTATTTAACTTGTACTGCTATTTGAAATTTATTTTTGGGGGTGTTTCAGAAAAGGCAATGAGCATTCTGTTGGGAAATGAAGCCTGGGGAGAGTGTTTTATTGATTATTTAAATGGTTTTATTGATTTTTGAATAACTGGCACATCCATGCCAGCACTATACACACATTTCATTGTCCATTGATGCCTTTTAGAGATGGGGCAGTCACTGTCCTAAATTTAGTTATGTTGTCTCTGTGTTGCCTGTCACACACACACATCATTCGTTTAATTACTTCATATTATGCGAATATTTAAAATAATTAAATGTTTGAGGAAAAAGGTCACCTCTACAGACACCCAGCTTTTTAAATAAGTTCATCTTACCTGTAAATATTCACAATACTTTGCATATTGAGCCTTATATTGGACACTAGCGTGCAGAATTCAGAGCCAGGCCGTGAAATGCCATCACACCTCATGAACACAGAGCTACTCATTTAAAATATGGTCAGTCAGTTACACTCAATATGAGAACTATGTTAGTTATGCTACACTCAAATATCTCTGTTTATTTTTGCAGTGAAAACCTAGTTTACTGTGCTTATGTTCAATCAGAGTGTTCACAATGCCCTATTCCATTTAAAAGAAAAAAAAATGAATCACTAAACATACTGTATCATTTTTACATGCCCTTCCAGATGTTTGTTTTTACTGTGAAGGCAGTCCCTGGTAAACTGATACGTGCTCGTGTATGCCTGTCCTGTAAGGTTGAATGAATAATATGGGCTATGACTAATAAACACTAAGATCTTGGAGAATATTGACCTTTTTTAGATTGTCTTTGGAAATTATATTTTCCATAATCTGAAATGTTGTATTACTTTTTGCTTGCTTCTAGGGACTGATGGTTGCTCTGCTGACAGACTACAAACCAAAGATGCCAATGTTGAAGTTCTGAAGTGCTGAAATAAAATATATTCCATCGGGATCCACAATTCTAAGTGTTTATATTAAAATAAAATGAGAACGAATAGACAACAATTTGGTTTAATACTTGTTTATATCGGAGTGTAACAATTTTGCTTAATACTTGCATCTTTTGGAGTATTGTATAAGTCAGGGGCGAAAAGTAGTGTTTTTATTTATCTATTTTGGTGAGGGCGAAAGAGTGTAATTTCCTAATTGCTATTGTACTATCTGCGCTCAATTAAATTAAACTGTGTCCTGTAGAGGGTGTCTCTGAGGGGGAGGGCAGTTTGTGTCTTTATTGGCCAGAGGGCCGAGGGCGGCTGCGCTGTGTGAGACTGCGGAGGACCAGTTTAGCGAAGCCCAGTGGAGAATCGTAGCAACGCAACTCCTCCAAAAGCTGTGCGCTTCGCTTTACTGTATTATGGCATCTAGGAGAATGGAGACGAAACCAGTGATAACCTGCCTCAAAACCCTCCTCCTCGTCTATTCCTTTGTGTTCTGGGTAAGTAAATCCCCCATCTGAAATTATTTTATCGCTACGAATGTATTTTTGTGACCGTAATCTACTTTTGAAACGATGCGATAGTGTTCTTTAAAAAAATAATATGCCCATGTTTTGCACTGGCACTACTAGAAAGCAAGTGCATGTAGCGCCTATGTAATTCCAACGAGGGCGGCATCATTTTGTCACCAGTCGAATTGTGTCGTCTATTTGTTCTTTTTGTTTATTTGAATGCCCTTATTTACCGTTTTGAATGATTTCATGTAATCGCAAGTATGGCATGCATTGTTATGCAGTGTTCTGAACATATGGGGAGTAGAATCATTTCCTCTTCGTAAAAAAACTCGTATTATATTCCGAATAATAGCTGCATGTTAATGTGGGGTTTGTTCGCTGGTTTATGACCTAATAAGCGTGAAAAAAAGATATTTAGCCAAAAGCATGCAAACATGATGCGCTGATAGCCTATTGTTCGTGCATAGCATCATTGATAGACTTCGGCACTGTTTAACCTCATGGAGTAAAATCAATGTAGCTCGAATATTGTTGAGCGGTAGCCTAACTATTTGATGTCTGCTTCTTTGGCACCGCCCTTGCTGTTCAGTGCTTTCTTCTTACCTCCCGTTCACGAAGTAGGCTGCTGTGTTCAATCATGCGATCATGATGTGCGTCCGGATCACTGATGTCATGATTCAAGCTTACTTTCACGGATTGTTGAGCTCCTGTATTTACATGAAGCGACTACTGTCCGTCCACAGTCTAGCATATATGTTTGCCAAAGATAAATAAATTGTGCATCGGCTGTAATTTACTGCTCTGGAAATAGAGAGGCTACAACTCGCAATACGACAGTAAGTGCATGTATAGCCTAGGTCTGCAAAACGTGATGATTCGGAAGAGGGGGGCGACGACAGCAACCATAATAATTTGAGTAGGAGGGTTATTTCCTTAATGTTATGTGTTACGCAATATTAAACCAACACCCAAATCGCGTTTGCAGTCTTGGGTAGGCGTAGCCTATCTTGTTGGAGTGCTGTGGTGCAGTAGCCTAGAGTACATCAAGAAAGTTATGTAGGGCTAATTAAAATAAGCATTGGAATTCAGATGTTCCAAAGTCAGCTGAATTAAAAAATAAATAAAGTTGTTGATTTCCGACTGATTCAAGGTTCTGCTGAAGGAAAAAAGAACGATCAATTCTGCGGCATGAATGTATTTAAAGTAAATATAGATCTGAAGTGAGAAGGCATTTATGAAGCCATTCTTGGGACTACAAACTCGCGGAACGTTCAAGATCTGGCTTGGCAGAGTTAGGCTACTGCGTTTTCCTAAAAATTGCAATACCAGATAGCCTGTTCCTGAGGAGTAAAGAACATCCCGGGTTATTGTGTTCTAGCCAGTGGATTTACTAGTGCAAAGATTGGAACCTTTTTAAAATAATTAACTTGTTTGCAACTTGAATATTTACTACTAATTTGTTGATTGGTGTGGCCACCCATCTGTGAACATAGCACCCCAAGTTTCTTTTTTTAATTTAATTTTTTTTCGAGTCGTCTCATTTCTCAGTAGTCAACCCAACAAGACTGCACCCATGACCCCGATGGCAATCGTTTTGCTGCTCTTCTTAAAATAGATCTGTCCCTCACACCTCCTGTGGGGACAGGGTATCATTAATTCATTTATTCATTCATTCTTTCATTTCAAGGGCAGGGGCAGAGCAGTGACTCATATTTATGGCTCTTTGAATCAGGGCCTTGCTGTCAGCTTGTCTCCTGATTCTCAATAGAGGCATAATGAGCATGTATCTAGGATGCGGCCCCATGACTCTGTTCAGATTGTATGCAAGGATGACGCCAGTACTTGTGATTAAAAAATATATACTTTTGGCCATTTATTGCATTTATCTTTTCAAGTGTCCCTCTTTTTTTTTTTGTCCTGAAACTTTAAAAAATGTTTTTTTTTTGTCATTTAGCAGATGCTTTTAATCCAAAGCAAATTACAAGTGCACAGATTCTTCAACAAGTTAAAAACATCACATCCATAAATAGGAAAACACGCATGAACACCTATTCTAAACAAAATGCATCTTGTGGCCAGTTCTTCATATGCTCAAGGCTCAGCATGGTCAGTTTGGACCGTAGAGGCCTTATCTGTTGTGGACACCTTGTGTGTAACTCTCAGGAAGTAATTGGGGCCCAGTGCCAGAATGAGTCAGGCTCATTGCTGATACAGAGCCATCTGTCAGAACAGAACCACAGAACCTGGGCGGTTCGGCCTGCTCGGAAGTCCGATCTGGTCCAGATGGAGAGACAACAGAGCAAAGCTGACAACACGAAAATGTGATTCTGTCTGGGGAAAAAAAAGCAACATTTTCAGGTCTTGCAAATAAAAACAAAAAAAACAAAAAAACAAAGCCTATTGATTAAATATGAGTTCTGTGCATTGTACACCCAGCTGGGCTTTTTGTAGCCTTGAAAAATGGAGAATGGAGTCTGTCACTCCTGAACTTCCCCTCTTTAAGGGAAACCACAAAACCACCCAGCCGATCCGCTTAGGAGAACTTGTGCCTTTTCCTCCTCGAGTGAGAGTGTACATAAGGTCATCACTTTATGTTAAGAATTCCACCACATAGCACTTCAAGCAGTAGCCATGCTAATTCTAACCATCACACACGTGTCTCAATTTAACTCGTGAACCTCCTTGGGATAGAGACCGTCTGTAGCCCGATGAGCGCAATGAGTGTTCTCGTGTTCACTAGTGACCCCGGGATGGATTATCAGCTCTATTTCCAGAATTAAAATGCTTCAGAGAGTGGGCCAGACACGCCCTCGTGCTTCCATGCCTGCCTAGGAGAGGTAGAGAGAATTTGATGGTGAAACTGTTATCAAATGAAAGGAGAAGACCGTGGGAGAGTGAGGTGGTACACCGTGTTTAAGAGCTGACTTACTGTACCTCTCCTGGGGTAACGGGTCAGGATGATATTAGCTCTGTGGGTCGGAATCATTGAAAGCTCAGCACCCTGGCTTCCGGGGTCTGCCCACTGTCCTGGCTTCACCCTCTATTGCCGTAATGAGACAGTTTTTCGAGAGACAGACTTGGCAGATGCCCGCCCTTGAGGCACAGGCAGGATGTGTGGTTCCGTTTCCCCTTCCGTGCCGAAATGCAGACACATTCTGCCCCAGGTGAGCAGTAAGTCAGAGCTGACTCGAGAGAACAACAGAGGCGAGTGAGTGGTTTTAGCACCAGCGACCAATGAGGCAGTCTCACCCATAAAACTACCCTTCCCCCCCCCCAAAACCTGAAAGACATTTTGATAATTTCAGCAAATTTCTTCAGGTACTAATTGTGAACTAATTATTGGTACTAATGAACATGGAAAAAATACACTTGCCGTTGAGGTTGTTGTTTTTTTTGTAAAGTACTTCTATGAAGCATACAATGTCAGAAAAATTAGAATGTGGTTCAATATTGTTATTTTAAAACTATTTTTACATTTTATTCCTCGTATTCACTTACATGACAGGATCTTCTTCTATATTTTGATTGTAGGTCAGATATTTTTCTGTGAGGTTCAGTGCCCCATCTGAACTTACCCTATTTCAAATTAACTGACTGTGAGGGCTGTTCTTAGTAGTGTGTCTAAGGTGCACCTGCTTCTTGGTTTCAAGTCTTTAATTTTAATATGTCTAAATAATAGCAAATGATTGCATTCAAGCTGAAGGACATGCAGGTTAGGGACTACAGATGAAAATGAGCTCATTAGCTAACTCTGGTACATGTACGTTGATGTGGAAGCCGATTTATTAATGTGCACTTTTCCTGGCAAATAAATACAACAAATATTGCAAACTAATGCCAATGCCTCTATCATGGTTCTTAAAATAAAAACAGGGACCAGGACCCTGTACTTTTCAGGGTGAGAAGAAATGAAAGTTAATTCTTGTGTGACTGGGGGCACAAGTCAAACAAGCTTCTGCCAGCATGCTCTGTGTGGCTTGCAGCACTGTGGTCTGCAAAATCTTTTCACACAGCGTTGAAAGTTTACCTCCCCATGCCCCCCTCCTCCTTCGCCTCCAACACAGCACAGCCTGCTTCCTGTCTGTATTAAATGTGACTCTGCCCTAGATTAGATTGCCATTAATCATCAACTTTGTCATGCAAGACATTATTACATTCTTTAATTATGGAGAACATGCATGTACTTGTTTATTTATTTCACTGACTCTATTAAATTAAATGGCTTACAGTTTCACAGGATTTTAAGTCAGGTTTCAGTGACTGTTGGGAATTGCAGAGACCAACATCTCAGAGACCTTTAAAATTGTCTTCTAGACTGTTCTTTTCAGTACAGCATCTGAAGGATACTTCTGGGTTATTTGGGTTATTGTTAGGTTTTATTTTTATGTTTGCTTAGTCTTTTGAGATACTACTACTACTACTACTACTACTGACTGTATCCTACAGTTGGTTTCTGTGTGAAAGATGTAATGCGATAATTTGGTTTGAAAGTAGTTGTTTCTTTTACCATGATCAGTTATGATGCAGGGACTATACATGCTACAGCTGTCCTTCCCCTGATCTCTATAGGGTGTTTGACCCCTTTCTTTCAGTCTCTCATGTCTTTGTTTGTCCTTATTGGTTGCCAGCAGAGGTCAGTCAATTTGTTGTCGGTTTACCTGACCTGCAGTTCTGGGTCAAGTCTATGCAGCTCTGTGATTGGTGCCAATTGAGGGTTATAGTGTCATGGTGATGCTCACCACCACCTCCCATCTTCTGCATGCTTCTAGCATCTGACATAAGTGAATAACTCTGAAGCTCACAGATTTTCAGCCTTTATTGCAAACAGACTGCAGTCATTTTGACACACTGTGTCTTCATCCGTGTCAAATGGCCTCTCAGTACTGTATGTCATTTCCTCATGTTAATGTTGCTCTGGGAGCATGAAGAATGGGTGATGTAAAAGGTCAGGGGTCACACAGTGGGGCATTGCAGATGAAAGCTAATCCATGGATGGAAAGGACGCAGGCCTCTGTGTTCCCAGATGTGTTGGTATATTGCCAGGGGATGCTGGCCTGCTTTGTACTATGCGGGGTGCTAGCTGTGTCCAGAGCATCAGGGAAGGTTCTGGAAAGGTGTGGGTTCAACCCACTGGGTTGCTGTATTGACACTTTTATTTCTGCATCTATTGCAGTCAAGGGTTCACTCGCTGTTTATCTCTAGGGCCAGGTGTTGAGATATTTCATGAATGTTCCTTTTTATAAAATGGTTAAACACAGTCATTTTGAAAGCAGTGCTGGTAGACTATAATGTGTTAATATAAAGTACTGGACATGAGCTGTACTGTAAGTCTTAAGATGACATTTTGTGCTGCTGAATTGCTTCAAATTAGATTTGAATTCAAAGACAAAGCAATGTTATGTGCCTGTTATGGGATGCCATGTACGAATGCTCTCGTGGTTAATCTCTTTTTGTGCAGTTACTATCCTCTGACACAGCAGTTTCAGGGGTATTTTTTATTTCCGTTTCGGTTTGTTGTTTCAGTATCACAGAGAAGTGTCTGCTAAGAGTGTGCTTTGAGTTATTTCTGTCAATTCTATTCTTTAACATTTAGGTGAAGAAATGTATTTATCTTTCATGCAGCCAAATGCTTGATGAAAGGTGCCTTTGATATGTTTAATTATAGAAAGCTTATTAGAGAAAATTATATATATAATTATATATTATATATAATAAACGTAAAAGCCTTTTACAGAAAGAAGAAGATCCACCAGCTGTAATTTTAATGCTAATAGTGGCTGTAGAGAGGGCATGTCTGCTGCAGTCCATTTCACTTTGTGATTATCGGGCTTGCACTTGCTCTCATCAAAAGCAAAATACTAATATTCTCAAAATACCCATTCTTAAAGCAGAACATAAAAAAGCATATTTATTTAGTCACAGCACCAAATCTGCAGTGTGTCTAGGCCAGTGTAATCAACTGTGCAACTGCACTCATCAACCCAGTATGGCTAATATGTGCTAATCGTTGTCATCTTTCACAGTAGATTTCTCATTTACTCCTGCCTTTAAAGTGGCAAATGGACACTATCGTGGCATCAGGTGGAGAAAGTTATTTTGCGAGTCATTGATTTAGCAATAACATGAACAGGGCCAAAGGGTGCAGCAGTTTGTGACAGTGTTATTTCTCTGGACTGTTGTTGACAAAAAAAAGAGCTAAGAATTGTGGTGTAGAAAACACAAGGAGAGAACCATAGCTTACACAGCCCTACATGGAATTGTAAAACAAACGTAGCTAGGGTTGCCCGCTGGCTGTGTTCCGATAGACCTGTCTCCAGCTCTGGCTTACTCTACACGTCCGAGGATAGCAGTGAGCAGCGGCAGACCTGGGGCAGATGGTATTTAAGAACACTCCTGCAGTTCTGTGGCAATTGTGGGTGTGACACATTACTGACCAAAATATACTGTGTAAAGATGTAATAATATTATTTTTCTGAATATTGGTGAAAATATTCAGTGTTGTATGTACAGCCTATCGCCATTGGTGTATGAGTGTGTGCATGAATGAGAGGCATTAATTGTAAAGTGCTTTGGATAAAAGTTCCATATAAATGCAGTCCATTTACCATTTGCTTTGGCCATGTTGATTAAACATAATGGGCTGCTTAAGAGGTTTGCTGTGTTTCTCAAGCCACAGCCATTACTACCCACATGGGATTGTAACAATTTGATAGCAAAAGATGCGGAAGACAATGGAACTTATCCCTTTAGCAGTGTGATTTCACCTCCTGGGACTGGCATGTGTATTTTTTCCACACTTCCGCAACTTACAGTACCATTTTATTGTACATTTAGGAATTCAAATGGAGTTAAATTAGAGCCAAATCTCTTCTGAGAAGGGTACTAGCCTGCGATAGGGCCACACCTGTCCCAGGCACCGGAGAAGCACACTGTGACAGCATGCAGAGGCACTATCATTTGGGTAAAGTGCAGATTAGTGACATGCAGGGGCTAAGCCTCTGGCTTATGGCTTCATGCCGAACACATGATTAAATAAGAGTGGGAATGATCTGGGTGGTGGAAATAACAGTTCATTCAGTCCAAGAAAGAAATTGCAGATACCACCCAGAGTAGCTTCTTAGGAAAATGGAGTGGCATGCTTCATTTTTTTTGTCTTTATTTCCCAGTAAAACTCATAATAAAATACAAAAATAGATTTATATTTTTATATTTTTCTAGAAGTGTGGTTTTGAAAATAATGCCTAGGGGAAAAGGCTGTACAGTAATTACATTATCAAGCACAGGCAGGTTTGAGGTGCTGGCTCATACTATGCTTTTTCATGTCCAAACTAGAACACAAGGGTTTCATTTTCTGAAATAACAAAAATGTGTTATTTCTTTACAAATCAAATGGCGAAATGAAGGGAAAAGGGAAATTTGTTTATTATAACATGCATTTATAAATGGTTGGCATTTATATAGCACCTTTATCCAAAGCGCTGTACAATTGATGCTTCTCATTCACCCATTCATCCACACACTCGCACACCAACGGCGATTGGCTGCCATGCAAGGTGCCAACCAGCTCATCAGGAGCATTTGGGGGTTAGGTGTCTTGCTCAGGGACACTTCGACACACCCCGGGCGGGGGAATCGAACCGGCAACCCTCCGACTACCAGACGACTGCTCTTACTGCCTGAGCCATGTCGCCAGTGGGTGGGTTGCTAAGGCATTAACAGACAATTTAGGCCTTGGGACACAATCACTGGCTTAAATTAAGCATGTAAGTGGTGAAGAACCAGCAGACACCTTGGCCCTGCGGGGCTGAAGTCTGAGGATCCAGCTGGCAGGGTGTAAATGTGATCAGAGGAGAGAGAGTGAGGTCCCTAGCAGTGTGATTAGGGACATGTGTATACTGGTGATTAGGTTGTTTGAAATGTTCACCCTCCATTAAACATCATTAGAGGACCTGTATCCCCAAAACATTTTCCACCAGCATCATTATGACTATGCAGTCATTCCGCTTCATTTTCCAGTGTGGTAGTGTGTGTGCGTGGTGCTTGACTCTGCCATTTTGCTGATGGAAATCTGTTGGTTCAAAGGTTGGGTCTTTTAGTGACATTAGCTCTCTAACCAAAGACTTCAGTGCTGTCTCTTAAGTACGATAAGATGGAGTCCTTATCCATGATCTGACAAAATGGTGTCTCTCCACAACTGGAGAGACTTGATTTGGGTTGTTTATGTACTGTACGAATATGAGCAATGTTTGATCAGGGAAGCAAATTTACTGCTAAATCTGGTTAAATAATCCATGCATGTTAAATAATCCATCCATGTCTCTCCATGTGAAAAAAAGCATTCCCAATATCACAGTGCAAATCTCTGAATATGATACACTTTGGCCCTCCTGCTCTGCACACTGAACTGTAAAATAGCCAAAAATATGGAAATTGTTTATGGAATTAGTTAATTACTAACAAGTGATATTTAAATACCTTGATAAATCCTATACTCATCTTATACTGTTATGATTTAGCCCTGCTCTTATTGGAAATGAGCTATTCTTTCTTATGTGAGCATTCTAGCATGGCTGGTCAGGGATTATGTCCACGATTCAGCAAGAGACCATGGTCTAGTCATGGATTCTAAGTAGTGCCAATAGCCAATATGTGGGAGTCACTGCTTGGGACAGCCCTGACCTACAGGGTGTTTCCCAGCAAACCCAGTGCACAGTAATTTGAATTTCAGGTTGTTACAGTGACTGTATCTGGCTTCATCTGTCGAATTAATTATATTTTAGTGTGTATTTCTGCAGTTAATTATTTTGTGAATAATAGACTCAGATGCAGTCTTTTGGCTGTGCTTTATCTTAGTGAAAAATATGTCTGTGTGGTTGTTCCACACCCATGTTTGTTCCATTCCTCTGGTCCCAAAGGATCAAGGAGATGCTACAGTTCACATGGGTAAAGCCAAGAGAAACACAATTGGCTTCTCAGCAGCGAATCACATTTGTCACTTGGATGCCAAGATCTTGGAACACCTTCCCAGTATGACCTTTTCTTGAACTGTTCCAAAACTGTGATGTGTTACAAGTTCCCAGATACAGCTCCACACGCCCCATTTGGCACTACATTTTCAGATATTTCACTTATTGTTCATAAAACAGTGGTGTACATGGTGCAGCTAATGCCTAAGATCATTTTTAAATCCGTATACATAGTGGTCGGCGGGTGTGGTAGCATTATATGGCTCGCACTGTGGCAGAGCTGGTGTGGCCCCAGTGTGTGTTATCCAGGCAGGACAAGCAATTAGCCTGTGAGTGTGGAATTTAAATGTGGCTGAGAAGTGGGTCAGTGGGTTTGGAATGCGCCACGCCCCCTGTAGACTCCAGTGACTTTCGTGTCCAGCTTACATCGGTGTGCTAATGAAAGTTGTTCTATAATTAAACTGCAGCTACGGGAAAGGGGGGGCGGGGGGTTGAGGGGCACTAGCAGCAGTTAGCACTGCTTGTACGGTGTCACAAGGACATGGTTTAAACCACGTTGCCTGAGCGCAATCAGACACCCTGCTGAGCCACCACTCAGGGTCCAGAATGATCTATAACTGCTGTGGCCTTAGTAACAGTAACATATAATAGATCCTGTTGCAGTAATAAGTATTCCTTGTTATTTTTCTTCTTTATATTTTTTATTTTATTTTTGCTGTTATGTGGTCTGTCACTATGCTTTCATTTTGCAGAGTTGATATTATCAAACCCACGTCCCCCAAGGTAGAGGATCATGCATTCTTGTACATAAAAGCACTCAATACCAAATTGATCTTTGATGTAAATTGGTTAATACATTTTGGTTAGTGACATGACATTTGCTAATATTTCTCATGGATCTGCTGAAGTTGGACTGTTCAGGGGCTGGAAATAGTTGAAATAATGATAAGTGATCACAGAGCGATGTATCCACTACACAGCCTCCAGATATCTATTCAAATAAATATTAATTATAATCACACACATTTTAAGTCCGACTTAAAATCTGTATTGACTCATCCCAAAATGCACCAGCCTCAAGTGAATTGTACTGGAGAAGGAGGGAGACTGAGAATCTGGGATAAGGTTGGTAGTGGGTTTAAGATCGGAAAAATAGCTAAATATAAATTCCACACAGAAAGACCCTGGTCGGGATTGGAACCCAGGACGTTTTTATTTTGAGGTGATGGTCTTCTCCACTGCACTACATATCTCTCTATAAAAAAATCTCTATACACATCTCATATGAGAGGATATGCAACGAGACTAAAACATTTAAAATATTCCCCACAAAGGAACAGATGGACATTTGTAGACTGATGTAAGTCAATATTACAATACCTCATTTTGCAGATGCTTAATACTTACCATTATAGCCACAATGTAGTCTGAATCCATTCGTGGATTTACCATTACAGTCACTTTAAGATATTGCTGGCCCGGTGAGCATTTTAAATGGTAAATGGTTGGCATTTATATTGCGCCTTTATCCAAAGCGCTGTACAATTGATGCTTCTCATTCACCCATTCATACACACACTCACGCACCGACGGCGATTGGCTGCCATGCAAGGCACCAACCAGCTCGTCTTGCTCAGGGACACTTCGACACGGCCCGGGCGGGGGATCGGCAACCCTCCAACTGCCAGACGACTGCTCTTACTGCCTGAGCCATGTCGCCCCCATGCTTTGGGGCTCCATTTTGTCTCCTTCCCATGACCTTACTGTGTTTTTCCTCTTATCATGTTTGCACACTGATTACAGAAGCAGATAAATCCTCCTGATTTTACTTTAAGGTGACCTACAGTTACACTGACAGTTTCAACTACTTTCAAAAATTGAACTTGTACAGTATGCGAAGGTTTAAAGCGTCTGGAATTGCTATATTATTGGATAGTTCTAGGACTGCGGAAAATATGAAAGTGGTGGTGTATAGGCTCGGAACTCAGGCAATTTGTCTGTACACGTGCGTCAGGAGGTGACGGCTGTGCCAGCCAAGGTTAGTCTTGAGAACGAATCGCACCGCAGGCTGGGGTATTGGCCAGGGCATTGACCTGTCTGTGCGGTCCAGTGGGATTTATGGCTGAGGAGCTTCCTTTCAGCAGGGCCCTGCAAGAGAGATTCGACCCGTCGTGACTTTGATTTATGAGAGGCCAACGTGCAGCAAGATTTACTCTGTCACCATTAAACGGCTCGTTTCATCACTGTTGTAAAAATTGCCCTTTCTGCAGAACAATGGGCAGGGACCGGGCTGGGAGAGCTCTGCTCTGCGCGGAGTGTAGATCTCTTACACAAACAGCAATACCAGCTCCCTGTCGGCACTGTCTACTGGTTCAGTCTCAAAGAAGGAGGCTTATTGTTGCAAGCGTGTAATTAAAGATCAGTGGTCGAGGCTTTGATTAGATTTCAGCCCTGATCTCATCTCTGGCGTGTGTACCTCGTTACATGAATGGGTCAAGTTGTGTTTCTCAATTAGCTCACAGAGTAGTTTGCCAGACTCTGGACCTGTTGGATGAGGGGAGCTTGCCCCACACATGTTCTATGGTAATATTTTTATAGAATATTGGCCCACAAACCTGCAGAAACCTTCAGTCATGGGTCTACAGCAGGGACTTTCAGTCGGGTTTGACCCAGGCTCAAAGGCTTCCTAAAAGGTTATATTTTTCAGAAATGGTTGATAGAACATCACTAACCAGGGGGCTTCAGAGTGCAATTGCGGACCCCTGCAGTACCTTTTTGGACTCCCTGTTGAAAATCCACGCCCGAGGACTTCTTTATGACAACTTCAATAAATGAATTTGGAAGCAAGCACAGCAGTGTGCTGAGCCTGGGGGTAGTGCACAGACGCATATGCTCTTCAGTCACAGGAAGGCAGGAAGGAAGGAAGGAACTGAACATCTGTAAAGTGCATAAAGGCTCTGTGTCAGGACGGCACTTTGCACACAGAAACACTTTGCTGGTGATTTCATAGCGAACATTTGTAGGTCATGCAGAAATCTGCCCTTTAGACCTTGGTTTTTAGGCATCTATATCCTAAAAATCCATAAAAATCACATCACAATTATGCTGACAGAAGTTTACTTGAAAAATCTTCTGTACTTTTCTTTTTAAATCCATTTTATGAATGTAAAAACCTCAATTTAATCTTCTGGTTAAGGGTGCCAATTCAATGAGATGGTTATGGGATTCCAATTTTACATACATACAGTAATTTAAGTGTTACACATAGGCTACGTAGTATAGGCTATAATCCCTTTACACAGGTGGATAATTTACTGAAGCAATTCAGATTTCTCAAGAGTATAAACATGACTGGGACTCTGAAGGTTGGTGCACAGCTGTTGGGCCCTTGAGCAAGGCCCTTAACCCTGCATTGCTCCTGCAGGGATTGTCCCCTGCTTAGTCTAAACAACGTAAGTTGCTTTGGATAAAAGCATCAGAAAAACAACAAATTATTATTATTATATGTTACACTGCATTTGAGGATGTGACTTTGAAAGAGACAAAGGTATAAGGAGAGATAAGTAGGTGCCAACCCACAAACCGCATAGGGTCTAACGTCGAACTGCAATGCCTGGTTTCTTCTGTCTCCTGACTGCTTTGATAGTCCTTCCTTCCTTCCTCAATGAAGCAGAGTGAAAAGGGTTCTTTGGAGAATTTCACGATGTTTCAGTCGGCTATACATCATCTTAACGATGTCTGGTAATGAATGGGGCAGACATCTCTTGAGACCTTGAGGAGTGCTTCCTAACAAAATGTCCTCAGGTTTTGTAGCTAGCCTCAAAGCGTTCTGTCTCACACGAGGCTCGTCAAAGGCATCAGGAGTATTCATGCTGTCACAGGTGGAAAGTCACAGGCATACTACTGTCACTCATCTTTAGTACCTCAGAGACAAAATTCACTCGCATTTCATAGTCCTTTACACTGCAAAATCTCTGTCTTAACTGTTTTAGTCTTGTAAAAAGACCTGTATAAAATAAAATCTATTGTAAATTCTTAGTGTTTCTCTGAAGTAGATTTAGCTTGTTTTAAATGACTTGCTTGACATGTGAAAGTTTTTTTACCTCATTAGCTCATGTTGAAAAGAGCCAAACCCTGTCACCTCATTGGCAATGTTTTTGTCTTATTTAGCAAAATAAAGTAATAGAAATAGGATTCTACGTCTAAATATAAAACTAAAATACCTGTTTAGATAGATAGATAGTTAGATAGATAACATTTATTAAATGTTTTTGGCAGTGTCAGGATTGTCAGGAATTTTCAAATTGGGCTGTTATTAATAAATAAAAATACATTATAGTTTTTTATCTATTCATATTATTCCATATAGGGCTAATAATTACCCTGGAGAGAGTGACAGATCTATGGTACTGTCATTATCTTTGCGGAAATTTCTAGCACTTCTCCAGCTTGGCCAATGATCTCTGTGCAAGATTTTAAAAAGGGTCTAAAATGTGGGGCTCTCTTATCCTGTTGTTTTCCTGGTTTATGTGTCCTGGGCTCGATAGACTGGTCTGGGTGGTGTGCTGTTCAGAATTACTGCAGGCACTGAAAAAAGCATAGCCATTATCCCTTTGTGTGTGTTTTTAGGCAAAGATACATACAATACAGATACAAGTCATTCAAATCTTGTCATTCCCCTTGTTATTTTTCGAAGAATAGAGAATAGGTTTTTGTGACTTTCCAGTCCCCTGACTGACTAAATAGTCAACCAAGAAAACACATGGTCATGTATTCAATGCACTGAAGATCATTTTAATTGTGCCGCATCAAATATAGGCAGCCATTTTGGCTCTTTATTTCGGCCACTCTTGCCATCATCTTTAGTCCCAATCTGGTGATTCTGAAATGGAGCAAGTATGCCCCTTGAAGAGTAACATGTTGAAAGAAGACAAGGTTTTGCTCCCAGGACCGGTTCTAAACTATTAGAGGCCACATTTTCTTTGGAGGCCCCCTTTGGAGTTCCTATGCAGGCACAGAGGGGTTTGCAATTTGTGGACCTGTGGGCCCCTCCAGACCTGTGGGCCCCTCCAGACAGATGAACCTGCTCTGGTTGCTTCACGCACCACACCACCTGCTCACAGGAAGCAGCCTCTGCAGCTGTGGAGGGAGGCGAGGGTCTCAGTGCCCAGGGCCATGACCCTGACCCAGCCTGAAGAGCAGCTCAACGTTTTAAGAGCTCAAAATGGGGGTGCCAAAAAAGAGGCGCTCCCGAGCATTGTGGCCTATGCACGGACTGCACAATAGAGACTTTATGAGGCTCGGCCGTCGGCTATTCTCGGAAGATGAGGGGGGAAGGAGGGCGCCGTCTCTGAATGAGAAGAGGTCCTTTTAATGTATGCTGTTTTCATATTCATTGTCAGGACCCTGGGAGTCGCCCAAGTGCACAGGCTGGACTGTGTGTGACCCCTCTCCCCATAACGACTGTGTTCATCCATTCCACACACACACACACACACACACACACACACACACACACACACGCACACTACAGTCTCATCAACAAATACAGCTGTCTAAACATGACAGCTGTGGTGTCAGGGAAGAGGTACATGAGGGGAGGATACATTAATTAATTTGGTAATCTGTCTCATGGTATCGTGGTGTAGTTTATCCCAGCCCTCAGAGTCCAGTAAATGGATACGAGTGTCTTCAGCACCACAGGACCTTGCTCCCCCTCTGTAAATGAACATCCTGTGAGTGCCAGTGCATTAATGCAGTATTAATAGAAAGGGTGAGGTCAGCAAGAAGTAATGAGTGAATGTGCATGTGACTGTGCGTTTGATATGTATATGTGAAATATGTCTGTGCATGCAGGATTTTGTTATGTGTAGGAATGTTGGCGTGTACGTGCTGGTATGGTTGTGTGTATGTGTGATTGTATATCTGTGTGTATGTGTGATTGTATATCTGTGTGTATGTGTGCTTCTTGACTCACTCTGCTCTTGTCTGTACTGCCGTGTAGGAGGACATTGGTAGGACTGTGCTCATGCAGAGAGAATGGTTTAGCACCTCACTTCTGTTGTTTACATGCGACTGAAGTGAGGTGTGAAAGTGACATTATCATCCTCCTGTGCGCTCACACACACACACACACACACACACACACATTTCTGCGGCTGGCAAGAAAAACATGAAAGGAACATGCTGTACACTTATGTCTCACCCCCCCCCCCCGATTGTACTTCATGACTCTACACCCTATTGAGCCCCCAATACTGTGGAATGTACCTCTTTGATCAGTACCTTCGTGTTATCTGCTCTACCCCCCTTCCTCAGTCCAATTTCCCACAACTTGTTCCTCCCTCCGCCAGATGTAATCACCCCCCTCCCTACTTCATGCGATGTGTATGGCAATGGCCATTTGGTCCATTGTTTCCATTGTGGAACAGGGTATAAGTGTTTACATTTTCCCTCAGTTGTTAGTTCTTGTTAATCTGTACTTGGGGAACAGAACCACTAGTTCCTTTACTATATTAAACTACCTATTTCAAACAAAGACGTACCTGCATTTATTTTTCTACTGACAATCGTACGGAGGAATACATTTAACTCTTTAAAGATTCTACAGACCCCTTTCCATTGTAGTGCCTATGAATTTCACAATAGATATTTTCAGTGAACAGCACTGTATATGTGCTGAACACTAAACGGACCTGAACATTGAATAAAATGACAGTCATTTAGCAGAACCTCTCCTCCCAAGTAACTTACTACAATATTCCTGGAAACTCATTCTTAGAACTGAACCATCTCCATCAGGAAAAGCGTCAACAGGTGAACTTTAGGGCCGTCTGATTCGTCCCCCGCACTCCTAGTCTCAACACACTGAGAGGAGTCTGGCTCACAGACACGAATGGTGTTAGTCACGCCGTGGGCGGTGACCCCCCCAATACTGTCTATTTCAATCAGATTAATCAGTATTTACAGGGCACAGAGAGAGAGAGAGTGGGTTTTCACAAAATTATTATTCCACTGTCCCTAATGGTTACTTAATCCCGTCATCAAATGCGGTCCATCTACCATCAGATACTCAGCTCTTAAAAGTCCATCCATATCCTTTCTAGCCCGCCATCATGACTTTTCCATGAACATAAAGCATCGATGTGGCTTGGAAAGGGGGCTGATATAGCACAACATTCTTTCTCCAGTCTGGTTGCCAAAAGAGGAATGGTCATTAGTAGGGACGTGTTCTGGAAAGTCACCATCGTCACAGAGCGTTGTGGAATTTAGGGCTTTGTTATAAGATGGTGTCACCTGCTTGCATATAATCATAACATTAATGAGCTCTGATCAGCAAATGAGAGAGATCAGTATTTGAAATACTTAATTATTAGATATTGTCTGTAGATAACTGCTAATTTTAAAAGAAAATTGATATTGAGAACACACTTATGCATATGATGTTTACTGGAATACCTGGCTTGATTATTGGACTGAAATAAACGACGATTCTCATTATCCCTGGGTCTGCGCTTGGGCCTCTGTACGGACATTGCACATTGTCTCGGCACTGAGTTATATTCCTTTCTACATTTCTGGGCCAATGAATCGTATGGCATCTCAGAGTAGGAGTGCTGACCTAGGTCCAGGGGTCCCCTGTCCACATCCTAACCTTGTCCATTACAAACTAAAGGGGAAAACTGATCCTGGATCAGCGCTTTTACTCTGGTAAAGACTGGGCTCCCCACCATTACTCACGCTCTCGCTGTAATTACAGGCAGAAGCAGCAGATGAATAAAATATGTGGGGTTTGTGTTAGGGATTAATAAGCAGCTGCCCAGATGGAGGGGAGTGGAGAGTTATACTGACTGCACACCACCGCGGGCAGACCACGTTTAATTGAGTCGGTCTCCTCTTTAATGCTCCTCTCGGTGTGGAAGCCCGGGGCTGTTTAACACTCAGGGTAAGCAGATATTATAAGCTTCTCAGGATGCTTCACCAAGTTTATATATTTTTGTGCAGTCAGATATCCCAAGCTCATGGAAGAGCCTGGGCACTCCATGTCCGTATTTCCTGTATGATTGTGGGTTTCGAAAAGGCTATAGGCTGGTCAACAGCCATAAACTGTATTGTTTGGTCTGAAGAAAAGATCCCTTCTCTTTTTCAGTGTTTCTGTGCCAAAGCTCACAGGGTGCCTGTGTATTCAGTTGACAGCAAAGTAGCAGTCGGCTGAAGTAGATTGTAGAGCCCTCTGCTGGTGGCAGGGAGTACTGATGCTTTTGCAAAAGCAGGTTCGTTGAGTTCAGTGCTTTTAACTCAGTAGCTAGGGACATGCAGACTCAACAATATTGCCTTCGACAGGATCACCCGCTCCCTGCACTTATTGATTGCAATGGCCACTCCTTAATGGCATAGCGTCCAACTCATTAAAGCAGAAGGATTTGTAACACTTTGCCAAAGCTTGTGACAGCAGGAATTAGCTTCCTTTGACATGGAAAATTTTCCTTTGTTTGTAAAATCAGCCAGTGCACTGCCAGACACACACACACACACACACACACACACACACATGCATGCACATGGCTTTTCTATCAGGAATTGTTTCTCTTTTTCATTTATATTGTCATTACTGTATTGGCACAATCTTCTTTCTTCGGGCAGTCTCTACGGCTAGGAAATGCTCCCTGAGTCTGTACTTTGTAAAGATGTCTCTCAGTTTCTTGTCACTGTCCTCAGGTAGTTTGCTCATTTTCTACAGTGTACTGTCTCATTAAGGCCCAGATAATATTTCATTTTACTTTGTTTGGGTTTCCAAATAAGTGATTTATTTCCAATAAGAGATATCATTTTCTTTCAGTGGTCTTGCAATTTGGTCAATTCTAATTAGGTTTGTAGTTTTGTGATCCTGAGCCAGTGTGGTGTTTCTGTGTGTGTGAAGAACTGAGGACTAGTTGGGTGAGGGGGTTGTTTTCGTGTCACAGGAAACCAGGTGCTGCAGATTTTGAACGTGTTTCCCTCATTCCTCCCTGTCCTCTCCCTGTCTCTGTGTGCAGATCACAGGGTTGATCCTCCTGGCGGTGGGAATATGGGGAAAGCTAATGCTGGGGCCGTACATCTCCCTGATCGCGGACAACTCCACCAACGCGCCCTACGTGCTGATGGGCACGGGCACGGCCATCGTGGTGTTCGGTCTGTTCGGCTGCTTCGCCACCTGCCGCGGCAGCCCCTGGATGCTGAAACTGGTGAGAAACCGCTGTAGCACATATAGATGTTTACAAAATGAAGAGAGAATGAAACACAAACAAGCAGGAAGTGTGCACCATGTCAGCATCGCGTCAGGTGATGTCATATCCGCTTTCCCTCTACAGTACGCCATGTTCCTGTCCCTGGTCTTCCTGGCCGAGCTGGTGGCGGGCATCTCGGGCTTCGTCTTTCGCCATGAGGTGAGTGCTCCTGCCTTAGGGCCTCACACTGAGTCATGGCCACTGAGGATGTGAGTGTCCATACTAACGGCAGCTCATTCGGCCCTGCGCCAACTGCTCGTGTAAAGCTGCAGGTTTGTGTCTCTCCCCAGATTAAAGGCACCTTTCTGAGGACATACAGCGATGCTGTGCAGAACTACAACGGCCAGGACGAGAAGAGCCAAGCCGTGGACCACGTCCAGCGCAACGTGAGTCCCGCAGAGAGGGGCAGGGGGAGGGGGTGGGCCACTGTGGGTCCCACAGAGAGGGGCAGGGAGAGGGGGTGGGCCACTGTGGGTCCCACAGAGAGAGGGGCAGGGAGAGGGGGTGGGCCATTGTGGGTCCCACAGAGAGAGGGGCAGGGAGAGGGGGTGGGCCACTGTGGGTCCCACAGAGAGAGGGGCAGGGAGAGGGGGTGGGCCAGTGTGGGTCCCACAGAGAGGGGGGGGGGGAGGGAGAGGGGGTGGGCCACTGTGGGTCCCACAGAGAGAGGGGGAGGGGCGGGGGGGTTGGCCAGTTTGGTCCCACAGAGAGGGGCAGGGAGAGGAGATGGGCCAGTGTAGGTCTCCCAGAGAGGGGGGGTGAGGGATTTATGTGGGTCTCAACTGCATATGGTGAGTTCTTCTGGGGACCTTGGGTTTAATTTGTGTATGGTTTTTCTGCCCTGAGATATTCAGCTTTTCCTTGGTATATAACATGTCTGTCACTCCTTCAGTCCATCTTCTTCCCTTCCTTTCTCCTTTCTTCCCTCTTTCACCCCCCCCCCCCCCCTTAAAATTTCCAAAAGCAAATTCAAGGTGCTTATTAGCAGGAAATGCATCTGTAATTACTGTACAGGAATATCTTCACAGCAAAACAAGCAACCGGAAAACACTATAACAAGGGTAACCTGTAAAAGATAAAATAGATTTATGAGAATGATCTCTCCGCCTCCCCAGTTGCGCTGCTGCGGGGTGCTGAACTACACCAGCTGGTTCAGCAGCGTGTTCTTCCACGACAGCGGCATCCCTGCCAGCTGCTGCACAGACATGTCGGACTGTAGCGCTTTGGACCTCCGCAACGCCACCATCGCCCCCAGCAAGGTGTACCAGCAGGTGCGTAAGAGCAGCCGCGGCGCCCCGGGCTTTTTACAGGGACGGCCCGTTCACACCTGACCCCTCTTTTTATTCTTATTTTTACATCTAAATGTAACACTGCCAAGCTGAAACGACGTGAGCTGAACCAAACTGAGGCTACAGTCGGCATAAACCGACTCATTTCCATCATTCAGATCAGATGTATCATGATTGTGTATAACAAACCTTTTTTCTTCAGCTCACTGATCGATACAGTTGTGTCTTTTCGATCTGTTTAATCCTCAACCACGTGACAATGTTGGGTAATGTCTTGGGTAATACGAAACACAGGCTGGAAGGACTTTGTCTGTTTCTTTGTCGATTTACATACAGGTTCTACTACCAAACAAAAAACAAGAATAGCAGAGCTATACACTTAGCAGAGCTATACACTTTTCAGAACTCTCCAAAAATGCACCATTGTAACAATGCTAGTATCAGGGAAGCCAGCTATTGGACATTGCATCATCTCCAGTGCTCCTTCTCAGTTGCCCACGGTGGAGTTTATTTACCCCTCCTACTCCTTTCTCACAGGGCTGTTACAAGCTGGTCACCGCCTTCATCGAGACCAACATGGGCATCATCGCAAGTGTGACATTTGGAATAGCCTTCTCGCAGGTACCGTACACCGCAGGCACAGTCTTCCTCTTCTTATCATTATTATTTAAGGCCTTTATTCTTCCCATTTACTCAAAACGGGAGATTAGCACCGTCCCCATCCCCCTCAACTCCAACGTTGATTTCATTATAACTGCAATATAGCGTCTGCCAGGGATCACTTTTAAGTAGGGTCCTCATTTTTATGAACCTGTTTTGCCATTGGTTTTACTGTCATCCCGCAGCTATTTGTTTTATGTGTGATTAATAGTGTTTAGCATTTCAGTTTTTTTTTTATCCGTCCTTCATACTGTGTGACTCTGTCTCTCTATGCCATAGCTAACTTCCCTCTCTGTCCCTCCCTCCCTCTCTCTCTCTCTCCCTCCCTCTCCCTCCCCCCCTCTTTCTCCTTCCCTCTCTGCATCTCTCCGGTGTACACAGCTGATCGGCATGCTCCTGGCCTGCTGTCTGTCGAGGTTCATCACTGCCAATCAGTATGAGATGGTGTAGCAGTGAAGCAAAGCGTGAGTTTGCAGTGGATATGTAAATAAACTTGTTTAACGTAGCATGGCGTAAAAACGGAAGATGAAGACATTAAATGTTTGAGTAGTGACAGATCCTGTCATGCTTTGCTAAACGTGAGAGACATTACAAGATTATATAATATAATTGCATGCTCGCCTTGAGAATAAAGATGTAGAATGGCCATACTAAGAAGGATGCTAAAATACTGCCCAGTTTAGTTTTTAGCAGTTGCGTCCTGTTCTTATCTCTGTTGCCTAGAAATTAAAATAGCAAAAATCACAAAATTGGATGAAATCACTTATTTCTTTCAGATTTAGGCAGTAACTATTCATCTGGTTGTTATGCTTTGATACACAGCATGACTGACTTTATTCAGGTTCTGACAGGCCAGTCCTGGACTTGGGATTTTCATGGTTCTCTCAGTCTTTAAATATTGGGAAAAAAGATGTCGCAAAATGTATGTCCATATTCCAAAGTAGATATGACTGTTGCAACAAAAAAATAAAGGATTGCATGTAATCATAATGCCAATGCACCAATGCATTGTTGCTGGCATAAGCGCAGTTTATTTATGTTGATTTCATTTCTCCAATAAATTATTTGAAAAGTTGTGTAAAATACAAACTACATTTGGGTGGGAATCTGTCTATGACACCCTATTAGGGGAATGAGATTAATATGTCATGCCCAGTCAAAATAACAGCCCATTGGTGTTCAGGTGGTTTGTGGGATAACCAGCTGTCATCTAATCCTGGTTCTTCTCCCTCCTCAGGCAGATGAGGAGCAAACCCCACGATGGAAGGCCGGGGGGAGGGGGGAGGAGTGCTAGCACATGACATTCTTATTTCTCTTTTCCTCTTTCTCGCTATGCCTCCCTCTCTCCCACACTTCTTTGTATCTTATTCTAGTCCATCATTCCACACATCCAATCTCCTTTCAGGACCTTATCTCCACTAAAAATCAACTGACGGGAATAGGTCCACTTCTGTGGCCACCAAGGCATTGTTCTCTTATGCTAGCGGGGCCATGGATGTGCATGTAGAACTGCAGAACAGTCATTGGTAGAGCACTAACCACATTTCTATGAGACTAAGTAAACAAAAAACTACTAGTAATTATAAATTAAAGATAATTTTGTGAGATACTTGAAAATAAAAAGAAATAAACTTCATATGAAAAATTCCCAGATGAGTCCCAGATGTGAAACAGCCTTTAATTTGTTTTTGTTTTTTCCAACACATACTGTACCACATATCTGCTTTTTGCTGCTATATGGAGTACATTTCATCATCCTGGTTCAAAGTAAATACTGCTCAAACTGAAGCTGTGCGTGGACGTGTCCGTGTTGCTTTTTGAAACCTCTTTGATTGGGCTGTGTTCAGTTGGGTCCAGCCCTCAGTGATCTCTGCCTGTTCTGTCCCACTCCATCTGAGGTACGGTATTATTCAGCAAAGGGCCTTTGCTAAAATAACTTTGGTGAGTTCACACTGTTCATTTAGTGTTCTCGGTGCTGCTGACTTCCTGGTTCTAGCTTCAATCTGCTATGACAGGGTGAGACAAAATGCTCATTTCAGTCATCAGGCACCACCATAACCATATGTTTGTGACTGATCGGGCACCAGAGTGATTCTACCATGGCAATCAACATCACTGTTAATGATGAAGAGTCAAATCAAATCAAAGAAGAGAAGTAAGGGAAGAGTGCCATCTTTTTCTGTACTGGTGCTGATGTGCTGATGCCAGTCTCACATTCTCAATTGAGAAACTGTGGGGATGGGATAGCTTTACAGTCCATCCAAGTTATCTCATTTTTCAGCTTCAAGTCTCTGGAGTCAGATAATATTTCTGAGAATTTCTGAATCATCCATATTCCTACGCTTAAGGTCCACAGTGTGCCTCAGGTCTGCAAAATTGACCCATTCCCTTGCAGAGTGGGCTACACCAACAGGAAGGAGCGTCACAAACACTGAGCAAAATAACCACGGTCTCATGGTGTCCTACTGCGATTGGCTGAGTGGGCCTTTTATTTGGTCACCAGCGAGGCCAGGTGTAGTGATAATGAAAACCACATTGCCCATCATTCACCACTGCCGGGCTCTCTTTTAATGGCCTTTTTAGTCTGTTAATCATCAGAGCAACAAGCTAGGTGATAATAGTCTTTATAAGTAAAAGTGAGTGAAGGCAAGCAGAAGGATCCAGAGGCAAAAAGGGACGTTTACCTCTTGCAGCCATTGTATAATCTGTTTGAAGTTTATAAAATGTACTCCCATATGAAGTAACTGGAGGGGGCAACATCACTCCTGAAATCTCCACACCCTGACAAGCAAAGGTAGGCCGGTAGGAGCAGAGTGAATTCCCTCCCTATTACAGTCCTGTTAAAGGGGTGGCAGTGGGTGGGGCTGATGGGAATTGGAGTCCTGGCAAAGGGCTGGCAGTGGGTGGGGCTGAAGGGGCTGAGAACACTGAGTCACTGGTGATGTAATTTATTTAATAAAGCTGTGATGTAACTCAGGCTGGGGGAGATTCACTATGCCGACCTTTGTATCTGTGTATGTGTTTATTCTTGCCACATTATGAAGTTGTCATGGCAGCTGTAGCTGCCTAGTGTGTTGTGGGTGGATCAGTAATAAAAGTATAAGCAAGCCCTAGAAAAACACAATGTAGAGGGTAGATTTATCACACAATCTTGTGTGACAAAACCACACTGGACTTGCAAAATAACAAGACTTTGTATAAAAACTTTTTAAACTGTCATCACCAGCTAGCATGCCAACAAACTATGTTGATATTGTAAAAGATTGTGATGTCTGTATTAATAAAAGGATCATAACTTTGCACCTGTTTTGATCTTGAGTTTTGTGTATGCTGTATATAAGGGGTGTATTATGGAAACATATTTAACTAACCACTGTCTTCAATCAACATTTTTATTTTTTAAACCAGGTGACATAATGCTGGACAAGAACTAAAACCAGCACACACAGCGGCCTTCTTGAATACATATACATGTAGTCTGAACGTAGACCTGCAGTGTAATGTTAAGTGCTATAGATGGTACAACATGAAGTATGAAGTATCACGTTGAGTGGCAACTGGATTTAAGGGTATAGGATTGAATGTTGCTGGAGTAGGATTACTCAACCCAGATTGGACACTTCAGATATTCCTCTAAGCAAGATTCTACACACATGGTGTACACATATCATATACACAACCTATTTAATGTTGTGTATATGATAGGTTAATGTCATTGGGTTGCATGCATGCCTGTATTATTAATCATTGAGCCCCAGGGAGTCTACTTCACATAAAGGGCAAAAGCCGATGTTATTTAATTACAGATGGTGACCAACCTGCAAAAATGACCATGTGGCTATATGGTTTCACAATAACACTTCAATATACATATTTAAACAAGCCTATTCTTTCATTTGTTCAAGAGGCTCACAAGGAACAAGTTTACTATTTTAATTCACAAAGTATTCTATAGTTTTTTTTTTCCTGTTTGATTCCATAGTGCTTTTATTTTGAAACATGGTTCGTAACCTTCACCGGAAATGGAACTGCGATTACCAAGACCCGCGGTATTTGGCGCAGCTTTCCAAGCCTCCTTGAACGCTTCCGCAAACATTTCTATATTACAGAAAACAAACTCCAGCATCATGTCGAGCTTCCCATGGAATACTACACGAAGTACACCAGATAAAGACAACATAGAACTAACGGAGAATGATTTGATAAAGTGGGGACTCACAGGTTTGTTCGCTAGCTAACTTACTGATGCCTTATGTCATGTTAGGACATGTCGCTGCAGCTGTCCCATCGTAGAAATGGCTCTGCTATTTGCATGTTAGCCGCTGCTTCGAATTAAACACTGGTCAACACCACGCCTTGACCGGTAATATTACAGTTGCCATTCATAAAGCATCTCTTGTCACAGCAGTTGTTACTGTCTGCTGAAACCTGTCACTCTGCCAGACAACACCGACGAGCTAGAATAGGCAATTTCCACTTCCCAACGTTACAGTAAACTTGGGGCATTGTACATTGTACAGGCTTATTGTACATGCCGGGTCCACTAGCTATGTCCACCAACATTATTCTCGCATTTACAATTATGTGATAAACAAGTGAAACGAAATAAATGTTAAAAAACCAGGCTATAGATTTAAATGTAATATTAAAGGCTAAGTTAGTTGTCATGTAAATTACTTTTAAGGATAACTTTTTTTAAATTTTTTTTTTTTTACTAAAGGTACAATAGGTAATTTCGGACTTGCAACAACAAACACGCTCAAGCCACAACACTGTTTATCCCACCTCTTCTCTGTGAACGCGCTGACCTTGAAATGCCATTGGCCTTGGCAATTAGAACCAATTTTCAACCAATGAGCTTGAATTATTGTACAGCTATACGATGTTTTGCCACAGAGTGCCGGCCCGTCAAATGCATGTTTTGAAATTCGAATTTACGGACTATAAACACAGACAGAGGATGAGGCAACATGTCAGTGAGCCCTTTTGAATGATAGGAAGGGATTTACAATGGTCTTGTAATAATGTTTTAAGGCAAAAATCTTACCTATTGTACCTTTAAGGATAATTTTGTATGTAGCTTGGTGTCAGTAATAGCTTGGGCACAATTTGGTGCTTCGCTGTTATTGTCACCAGCTATGATCGATGGGCGATCTGTCGAATCAAAGCCATGTTGCCTCAGGTAACTAAATTAATTGAAAATAAGCATGGTAATCTGTACCTTATTTTGGAGCCATAGTTAGGCTATGTTAATTTTCCTTGCGATAACATGCCAAAGCCCTGTTCCAACAGGCATCCAGCTTAGACGCTACCAGCTGGATGGGGTGAAGTGGCTGGCAGAGTGCTTGGAGACTCAAGAGGGGTGCATTCTGGGGGATGAAATGGGCCTGGGAAAGACCTGCCAGGTCAGTCTTCATCATCATCATCATCATCATTAGACTGGCCACAGTCGCTTTCTATTTTCAGACTCTTCAGACTCTTGTTGTCAGTTGTCAGATGTTTGTGATTATTACTGAACTGTATACATTTTAATAAATGTATTTTGGCACAAATTGTACACAGTACACAGGGCAGGCAGACCTCAATGACCATACACCCTCCCAGTCCTCCCTCTTTTCAGCATCTCTCTGGCCTCATCAGTGAGTTGTGCTGAAAGTAAAAACTACAATATTTTTTCCTGTAACAGCCCGACCAGCTGAAGTAAATGCTAAAATTTCAGATTCTGGGTGTTCTGTATTAAAGAGACGTTGCCATGACACAGTCACTGCAGATGAGAGGGTCTGCTGAATTGAAGCAGATTAATGTTGTGTGGGCCTGATGTTTGTTATGGAGCAAGTCACAGTCCTGTGTGCTTTCCCCCGATGAGCTGAAATAGTTCTCCTCTCCTCAGACCATCTCTCTGCTGGTGTACAGCCGTGGGGCTCTGGGGTATGAGGGGCCCTTCCTGATTCTGTGCCCCCTGTCTGTCATGGAGAACTGGAGAGAGGAGATGGAGCGGTAAGCGGTCATCTTATACATCAAACACTCAAGGTTCATTTTTGTACAGAGCCATTTGAAAACTGCTTCACAGTCAGTATCTTTTTAGTGGGACAAAATTAGAAGTATTAAAAACAATCCAGTTGAGGAAGTTTTGAGAAAAGGGAAAGTAAAATTGGACCTGGAGCCATTAAAATGCATCGTTAGAGAGCACATAGACAGCTGCTAATCTTGGGCCTGCAGGATGAGGCTCTGCTGAGTTGACACTAATCTCAAATTGAATCTACTCTAATTATAGGTCTGCCACTGCAATTGTGGGCTTTTCTAGGCTCCTCTATTGGACAGTTGGTTGGCTTGTTCTCCTTGCAGACTGCATGCAATTTCACACTTCTGCCACTAGGTGAAGATATTGGATGCTGTTGGAAAAACAGCATAAATGTACAAGCTCAAAGGTCATTCAGGAGAATTTTAGGCCATTTTATGAGAGTTGATACTTCACAATTTATAGTTTACTGTGCTATACTTAAGTCTATTATATGTACTGCCTGTGCTAATGAGTAAATCCTTAAATTACTAGATGATGGAAATTAAACGCCACACATTTACAATGTCTTTGAAATATATATGTATTTTTAAATTCTGTTTGGTTGTATTTTTCTGTTGTGAATTGACGTTGTTACTGTGTGGGTCAGCTGCAGACTACCAAAACATGAACTGTTAATAATTAATAAGCCATTCATGCAACAATGATTCCTGATTACTCTCTAAATGGGATACTCAATATTTCTCGGTGTGGGTACAGGCTTTTGTTCCAACAAAGCAGTTACACACCTGATTCTACCAATCAACCTTGATTAGCAGAATCAGGCATTACATTACATTACATTATTGGCATTTGGCAGACGCTCTTATCCAGAGCGATGTACAACAAACACCCATAACCAGGGATAAGTTCGCTGAAAGACCCTAGAGGTAAGTACAATTTCAACTGCTACCTGTACAACAAAGATAAGGACAAGGGCCAATTTTTTTTTTTTTTTTTTTGAACAAACAAACAAACAGAGCAAAAGTCACCAAAGTTAACTATCCAAACACTGCTTACCTAGCCAACTAAAAATACCGATACACAAAGCAAGTCACAGAGACAACAATTAAGGTTCACAGGGAGGTAGGGAGGGATGGGGAGAGGTGCTGCTTGAAGAGGTGTGTCTTCAGCTTGCGCTTGAAGGTGGGGAGAGATTCTATAGTTCTGACCTCAACGGGGAGTTCGTTCCACCACCGTGGAGCCAGAACAGACAGTAGTCGTGAGCGTGAGGTGGAGGTTCTGAGAGGGGGAGGTGCCAAGCGGCCTGTGGAGGCTGAACGAAGAGGTCTGGCAGGGGTGTAGGGTCTGATGATTTTTTGCAGATAAGCTGGGGAAGACCCTTTAACTGCTTGGAAGGCTAGCACCAATGTTTTGAATTTGATGCGAGCCATGACAGGCAGCCAGTGGAGGGAAGTAAGCAGGGGGGTGACATGTGAGTATTTGGGAAGGTTGAAGACCAGACGAGCTGCTGCATTCTGGATGAGTTGGAGGGGTCTGATGGCGGACGCTGGGAGGCCAGCCAAGAGGGAATTGCAGTAGTCCAGGCGGGACAGAACCATCGCTTGGACCAGGAGCTGGGTCGAGTAGGGGGTGAGAAAGGGGCGGATTCTCCGTATGTTGTATAGGAAGAACCTGCAAGACCGGGTCACCGCCGCAATGTTCTCGGAAAGGGACAGTCTGCTGTCCATCACCACGCCGAGGTTCCTTGCACTGGGTGACGGCGTGAGTGTGGTATCCCCGAGGGAAATGGAGAGATCCAGATGGGATGTAACTGCTTTGTCAGAAAACAAAAGTCTGCACCCACAGTGGCCCTCTCTGTGTTCGATTGAGTATCCCTGGTGTACATGATAACTAAAGCCCCCTCTCTGGGTTAGATTGGGTATCCCTGGTGTAAATGATAACTAAAGCCCCCTCTCTGGGTTAGATTGAGTATCCCTGGTGTAAATGATAACTGTAATAGTGAGGCCGACTCCCCTAGGTTTGCACCCGGCCTATCAGTGCTGTGTTACAAAGGGGACAAGGAGAAACGGGCGGAGCTTCAGAGGGACCTGAACGCAGGTCACCGCTTCCATGTGCTGCTCACGACCTACGAGGTGGGCGCCACCGACACAGGGGCTGTTTTGTCACTTACACACACATGCACACACACACACACACACACACACGTATGTGCACTGTTAAAAGCTATGTGTGGTTTCTGTGGGTACAAATGGTTTTGGGGTAGCAGTGTGGTACAGGTACAATGGTTAGGGAGCTGGGCTTGTAACTCAGTGGTTTCAGGTTCAGTCCCCAGGTAGAACACTGATGTTGTGCCCGTAAGCATGGTACTTCACCTGGGTTTCCTTTTGCATATCCATCTGTATGCATAGACACTATCTAAAAAGTCGCTCTGGATATGAGTCTCGTAATTACCAGTAATGTAATATCATGTTTTCTGTGTGGAACCTGAATTTTATGGTGTGATGAAAAACATAGTGATTTTGTGCGCTTTTGGTTTGCGTTTTACAGTTGTGTCTCAATGACGCCTCGTTCTTAAAAAGGTAAGGTCCTTTGTGGCTGTGGATTCTCTACATGGTATACATGTGCCAGGGTACAACTCAGATCTCTGAACATGAGTGACACAGCTCAGATTTCTGAACATGAATGACACAGCACATATCTCTGAACATGAGTGACACATCACAGGGGAGCTGTGGCTGTAGAGAGGTGATTGGCAGGCTGTCTCTGGTGACGGCAGCAGTGTACAACAATGATGAGGGAACTGGTTCTGTATCTCAGAGATGTCTGTGTTGATAGTGGGTATATAAAATAGTTAAGGACACATTTACTAAACCTTGCTTCAGTAAGTATCATCTGTAGATAGAATAGATTTGTTCTGAATATCTGCTCTGGATGTCTGGGTGAAGCATCATCACTCACTGTAATGTGTTGTAGGTGGAAGTGGAAGGTCCTGGTGGTGGATGAGGCCCACAGACTGAAGAACCAAAACTCCCTTCTCCGCAGGGCCCTGACGGAGGTGAACACCACACCCTGCCGTTCCCCACCCTACCGGGCCCCTACAGTGGCACACCCTTTCCCCTCCGTGCCACACTCCTCACCCTTACACCCTCTGCCATCCCACTTCTGTCCAGTCTGGGCCTGATAGAGCTGTGGTCATGACCTTTGTACTCCAACCTAAACCGCACTTCCCCTTGCAGTTTTCGGTCCGCTTCAGAGTGCTCCTGACCGGAACCCCTGTTCAGAACAGCCTGCAGGAAGTCTACTCTCTCCTCAGCTTCATCCAGCCCCCCGTCTTTCCTGAGGACAGGGCCGAAGACTTTGTCTCCACCTACGCAAACGTTCAAAACGAACCCGCTCTAGGTAACGACCTTCTGACCCAACTGGGAAACCCTCCCAGACACATTTCATAGTACACTCATTATAGTAATGATTTAATTGCCAACCAGTCAGTTTTGCTCTGGGCTCATACACAGGTGCTAGTTTTGTGAATTACACCATATTTTAAGTTAGACTTAAACCTTGGTAACCTTGACCTTTGATACAGTGCGAGTGTGACTAATGGGCTTTTGCTGAACTGTGTTTGTCTGGATTGTCAAAATAAGAAAGCAAAGACTTTGCTAGGACTGAGTAGATTGAGAACAGGTCTTGCCAGGTCTGCTCCAGTGTTGTGTAGTCTCATAGAGAAAGAATGTTAACTGGTGTGTAAGATTCCACGGCAGTCGCCCTGTAATCGGCCAGACATGTTCATTTTGGAATCTTTGTACTTTGTACAATCTGTTCTGTCTGTGTTCCTGGGGTGTCATAGATCTGGAGGGGGGGGGGCCTTTGTTCCAGCCAGTTATCTTGGGCTGAAATGTCTGAATCACAGGGTAAACAAGCACGCGTGTGCTCTGCAGCTGTCGTTAATCAGATTAGCAAAAACATCCGATGAGCTACGTTTGGCTGATCATATAGCAGCATGAAATCCCGAAAAATGGGTTGGTCCTCTTTCCTGCTCTATTCCACACGTAGCCCAACGGTTCCCTTCTTTGTACTGAGCACACTGGTCCCGGTTCTGTGAGCGCTGCCGGTGAAGTCAGCCCGGTTGGTCTGTCCCCCAGCTACAGAGCTGCACGGCGTCCTGCAGCCCTTCCTGCTGCGCCGGGTGAAGGCGGAGGTGGCCCTGGAGCTGCCCCGAAAAACAGAGCTCCTGGTGTACCACGGCCTGTCCGCCCTGCAGAAGAGATACTACAAGGCCATCCTGATGAAGGACCTGGGTGAGCAGGCCTGCTACGCTCGCTTAGCTATATATTTGCCCTCAACAGCACCCTGGGGGTGTCTCGTGCCTGCGTGTTTGCTCATCATTTTTTTAAAAGACAGCAGCCTCGTGCAGCGAAAAGAGGCTCGGTTCTCTTCAGTTCTGGCTGCCAGTAGATTTTGTGTTGTGGTGCAAAAGTGTCTCATGCAGGAGAGCAGGGTTAAAGGTTAACCAGTTCCCTTTTTGCCCTATTTGTTTCATTCACTTAAAAAAAAATGGTACAATAACAAATTAGGTTTTTCAACCCTGTCCAGGGGGTTTGGGGAAAGGCCATCTTAAGTGACACAGAACAGACTTTGCTTTGGTAGTAACGTCAAGCGAAACATCGCTGTCTGCCCGCAGGGTGCTGTTGAGGGCAAGAGAAACGCATCGAGCGCTGTACTATACTCCATGCAGATCTGTGAGCAAAGAGTAAAATGGGAATATAATTTCACTCATGTATTTAAATACGCTTCTGTGATGGTGTGTGTGTGTGCTCACATAACGAGTGTGTTTGTGTATGTCTACCATTACTTGTGTATCTTGGTTCTCAGATGCCTTTGAGAGTGAGCAGGGCAGCAGAACGAGGCTCTTGAACATCTTGATGCAGCTGCGGAAGTGTGTCAACCACCCTTACCTGTTTGACGGTAAGTAGGCTGACGTATAAACAGCATCACATTCCGGGTTTCTGTAGATGAAGGCAGTACCTGAAGTCAAATTCTCATTTCTGACATTACTTTTTACATTACTGGCATTTAGCAGACACTCTTATCCAGAGCGACGTACAGTTGATTAGACTAAGCAGGGCACAATCCTCCCCTGGAGCAATGCAGGGTTAAGGGCCTTGCTCAAGGGCCCAACGGCTGTGCGGATCTTATAATGGCTACACAGGGATTAGAACCACCGACCTTGCTTGTCCCAGTCATTTACCTTAACCACTACGCTACAGGTCGCCTTTGATATTCCAAATTGATATGGTATGGTATGTCCAACCAAACACTTTCCCCAGGTTTATTGTTTCTCTGAGTTCATGTAGTTTAGGTGTAGTTTTAGGAGTAACCTCTCAGCGCTTACTCCTGACCCCTCCTCCCAGGGGTGGAGCCCGAGCCGTTTGAAATGGGGGAGCACCTGGTGGAGGCCAGCGGCAAACTCCGGCTCCTGGACAGCATGCTGGAGGTCCTGCACAAAGGGTCAGTCCCTGCCGTCTCCTCCACCGTGTCCCTGCCGTCTCCTCCTCCGTGTCCCTGCTGTCTCCTCCTCCGTGTCCCTGCCGTCTCCTCCTCCGTGTCCCTGCCGCCTCCTCCACCGTCCGGAAAGGGTCTTCATCGCGGACGTGTCACACACCTTTCTGACATTTTTATGCCATGATGTGATATGATGTGATTTTTTTGTACAAGTGGAAAGTTCCGTTCATGGCAAGTACGGCCGGTGTGGTTTTCAGTGGAGACGGAACACAGCCGCGCCATAGTCAGAGATCACACGAATGCCCCAGTTTCCTCTGTGCGTTAATTATACATGGCCTAGTTATTAGCTATGTCTTCAAACGACAGTTTGAACCTGTCATTTATGCACATACATATGCACACACACACACACACACACACACACACGCACACACGCGTACACACACGTTTTGGAAACTGGTACATTTATGCCGGAGCTAGAAAAATAAGAAAACATACAGTACTGTGCAAAAATCTATATTTTTTATGACCACCCTTCGGCGTTTAAACTGCATCACTTCTCTGAGATAGCCAACACTGTCCTGCAGTTCTATAAGACAGTCAGCAGGGAGGTTGTTCCAAGCATGTTGGAGAACTTGCCACAGTTCTTCTGCAGACTTTGGTTGGCTCCTTGCTTCTGATCACAGCCTTGATCAAGTTTTTATGTAAAAAGTAGTCAGTTGCTTACAGTAATATGTTACTTTTTAAAATTGAATACAAAAATGTCAGAGTAAAATTAAATCTTTTGGAAAATGAATATTTGGAAATCTCAAATGTGTTCTTTTATACTAACACACACAAAACAAACAAAACATGTATATAATAAAGTCTAGGGTCCCTAAGATTTCTGCACAGTACTGTATAAACAGTGATAATAATTGTCTCCTTTCCATGTTCTGTTGAGGAATAGATCAGGAAAAGACCAAGAAAGCTTTAGGAAACCACGTTTTAAAGCTTGTTTTTCAAGTATTAATGATGATGCTGATGACGTAATATCTGTTTGTTGAAGGGGCCATCGGGTGCTGCTGTTCTCTCAGATGACCAGAGTGTTGGATATCCTGCAGGACTACATGGAGTACAGAGGTACCATAGAGGCTGGGGACTGCAAAAGCACCATAGATATCTGTTAATCCTCTGGGCCTCCACGTCCTGCCATTCACACTGCACTCTGTCCTTTAAGATGTGGCCTATATTATTTGAGATTCATGTCGTGGGGATTCATGTCGTGGGGACTCATGTCGTGGCGATTCATGTTGTGGGGATTCAAGTTGTGGGGATTCATGTTGTGTGGATTCATGTCGTGGGGATTCATGTCGTGTGGATTCATGTCGTGTGGATTCATGTCCTGTGGATTCATGTCGTGGGGACTCATGTTGTGGGCAGGCTACAGCTATGAGCGGCTGGACGGCTCGGTCAGAGGAGAGGAACGGAACCTGGCCATCAAGAACTTCAGCAGCAAGGACGTGTTCATCTTTCTCCTCAGCACTAAAGCCGGTACGCCCAGCTGTCTGTCTCCTGCTCTCCAATGCAATGCAAACATTTATCCATTAAAAGGAAAACCGTGTTTGACTTGCGCAACTGTCACTCTGACTGTCAACACTATGTCAACTACTAGGTCTTTTATACATTTACATTTACATTTTAGTCATTTGGCAGACGCTTTTAATCCAAAGCGACTTACAAGTGCATAGGTTCTACCATAAGTCAGAGCATCACATCCAGAAACTAGCAAAATATACAGGGGGGGGGGGTTCGACAAGGATAGGGATATCAGAAAGGAGGGGCAGGGGAAATCAGGAGGGAGGACTAAGGTAGAGTTTGAAAAGGTGGGTTTTGAGTCTGCGTCGAAATAGGGGGAGGGATTCTGCTGTTCTGACAGTGGTAGGCAGGTCATTCCACCACTGAGGAACCAGAACGGAAAACAGGCGTGAACGTGCAGCTCGACCGCCAGGTGCACGTAGAGAGGGAACCGTAAGGCGACCAGAGCTGGCAGACCGGAGTGGTCTAGCTGGGGAGTAGGGAGTGATCAGGGATTGTATGTAAGTTGGGGCAGTCCCCTTAGCAGCCTGAAGTGCCAACACTAGGGCCTTGAAACAGATGCGTGCGGCGATGGGAAGCCAGTGGAGGCCAATGAGAAGTGGGGTGACATGAGCCGACCTGGGCTGATTGGTGATCAGGCGGGCTGCAGCATTCTGGACCAGCTCTAGGGGCTTGATGGCACACGCTGGGAGACCGGCTAGGAGGGAGTTGCAGTAATCCAGGCGGGAAATGACGACCGCCTGGACTAGGAGCTGGGTGGCTTTCTCAGTCAGGAGATGACGGATACGGCGTATATTATACAGAAAGAACCTGCAGGTTCTGGCAGTGGAGGATACTTGTGGAGCCAGGGTGAGGCAGTTATCAAGAGTCACCCCAAGATTCTTTGCCGTACAGGAGGAGGAAACTACAAAGTCCTCTACAGTCAATGAGAGGTCGATTGACGGAGAGGACTTAGCAGGGATGTAGAGAAGCTCAGTTTTGGCAAGGTTGAGCTTCAGGTGATGGGAAGTCATCCACGCAGAGATAACAGCCAAGCAGGCAGAGATCCGTGTGGTGATTTGGGTGTCGGGGGGGAAGGAAATGAAGAGTTGGGTGTCATCAGCGTAGGAATGATAAGAAAAGCCGTGGGAAGAGATAACAGAACCAAGAGACATGGTGTATAGCGAGAAGAGGAGAGGCCCAAGAACCGAGCCCTGCGGGACTCCAGTTCGTAGGGGTTGAGGGTCGGAGACTGCGCCCCTCCAAGTCACCTGGTAGGAGCGACCAGAGAGGTAGGAGGAAAACCAAGCGAGTGCAGAACCTGTGACACCCATCCCAGACAGCGATGAGAGCAGAATCTCATGGTTGACTGTATCGAAGGCGGCTGATAGGTCGAGGAAGATGAGGACAGAGGAGAGGGATTTTGCTTTAGCAGAGTGGAGTGCCTCAGTGACCGCGAGCAGGGCGGTTTCAGTGGAGTGGCCACTCTTGAAGCCAGACTGGTTGGGGTCATGGAGATTGTTGTGGAGAAGATAAGTGGACAGTTGGGAGCAGACCGCCCGTTCCAGGGTTTTAGCGAGAAAGGGAAGAAGAGAGACAGGCCGGTAGTTGTTCAGGGCAGAGGGGTCAAGGGTAGGTTTTTTGAGGAGGGGAGTGACTCTGGCCCTCTTCAGGGAAGAGGGCATGGTGCCGGAGGAGAGGGAGGTGTTGATTAGAGAGGAGAGAAAAGGGAGAATGTCCTCAGATATAGATTGTAGGAGGGGAGAGGGGATGGGGTCAAGAGGACAGGTGGTTGGGCGGTGGGAAGTAAGGAGTTTCAGTGTGTCAGCGTCAGAGAGGGGAGAAAAGGAGGTTAGGGAGTTGGGGAGGGTAGGAGGGTCAGCAGGGGTGGAGGGTTGGGAGAAGGAATTGCGAATAGCATCGACCTTCTTTTCAAAGAAGGAGACGAAGTCATCAGGTGTGAGTGATGAGGGGGGTGGGGGGGGAGGGGGGGCCAGAAGAGAGGAGAAAGTTGAAAACAGTTTGCGGGGATTAGAGGCGGCCGCGTTAATTTTCGAGTGGAAGAAGGAAGATTTAGCTAGAGAGACAGAGGAATGGAAAGATGATAAGAGGGCATGGAAGGAAGCCATATCACTGGGGAGACAGGACCTTTTCCATTTTCTCTCCGCCGCCCGCAGTTCGGTTCGGACAGCTCGTAGAGCATCAGAAAGCCAAGGACTGGGGGGGAGGCCCGAGCTAGTTTGGTGGTGAGGGGACACAGAGAGTCAAAGGAAGATGAGAGGGAGGACATGAGAGTTGTAGCCGCATCATCGGGAGACAGTCGAGAGAAAGACTCCGCAGATGGTAGGGAGGAGAGGATTGTAGATGAGAGGGTGGAGGAAGACAGGTGGCGTAGGTTCCGTCGACAGGTGACAGTGGATGGTGGGAGAGATGGATGGGTGTTAGAGGAGAGTGGAAGAGAGAAAGAGATGAAGGAGTGGTCAGATATATGGAGTGATGTTACAGAGAGGTTGGTTGTTGTGCAGCTCCTTGTGAAGATGAGGTCAAGAAGGTTGCCTGCTTTGTGGGTGGGAGGGGAAAGAGTGAGGGTAAGGTCAAAAGGGAGAGAATTATACAGCTGGGTACTTATTAGCAGACTTTTACTGCAGCATTACTTTATGAAGTATTTTCACCTTTTAGACACACAAAGTTTGTTTTTTGAAGTACATTTTCCAAACGTACTGCAGTCAGGTCCTGTCCTTCAGCGTCTGTGTAAACTCCTTACGATGCTGTGGTCCGCCTCCAGGGGGCGTTGGAATGAATCTGACAGCTGCTGACACTGTCATCTTCATGGACAGCGACTTCAACCCCCAGAATGACCTCCAGGCTGCGGCCCGCGCCCACAGGATTGGACAAACAAGGTACCCTTCCCTCAAAGGCAGGTCGCCCAGGACAGGTTAACTGGGGTAATTCTCTCCCTCACCACCCTGTCTAATTTGTGATTAACTCTCTGGTGTGAAATGGTAGCCTTGAATCGACGTGCTGTATCAGGTGGTAAGAGCAGGGGGCTCAGGCGGTAAGAGCTGTTGTCTGGCAGTCGGGGGGTTGCCAGTTCAATCCCGCCCTGGGTGTGTCCCTAACCCCCAAATGCTCCTGACGAGCTGGTTGGTGCCTTACATTTACCATTTACCAACCATTTAGGACATAGTGTTACTATTTTAACACCGTCATAATTTCCCTCTAAAAAACTGTTGACATCAGTATTACGGACCTTCTCCTCGATGCATGCGATTCTAACCTCTGGCTGAGAGAACTAACCTCTGGCTGAGAGAGCTGCTCACCTCCCAGAATCGCCATGGAGACGGGGAGTAGCTGGCCTCTGTGTGTGTTGCAGGGCAGTGAAGGTGATCCGGCTGCTAGGGAGGGATACGGTGGAGGAGATTGTGTACCGGCGCGCTGCATCCAAGCTGCGGCTGACCAACACGGTGATAGAGGAGGGCCGCTTTTCTCTGCTGGACCAGGCCCAGTCCGCTGCTGCTGGCCTCCAGGTACGAGGCTTCTTCTGCCTTATACCCGCTTAACCTGTACCTCTCATCACTACTTATACCTGCTTACCTGTACCTCTCATCACTACTTATACCTGCTTACCTGTACCTCTCATCACTACTTATACCTGTCTGCTCCCATATACCGCTCTCACACCATCTTACCCCTACCTCCTACCTTGTGTCCGCCTGTTAACCTGTTAGCTCTTTTGTCCTTTCTTCCGCCTTATACTTTCTACTGCCACATTACACCTCCCTACCTCTCTACCCCATTCTTCATTTTTTATATTCTCTCCTTGATCTCCTCCTCATACGTCTGATTACTGTCCTTACCTTTACACCTCCCTCTGTCACTCCACACCTCCCTCCATCCCCCCCATCTCTCTCTCTCCCTCCCTCTCTCTCTCCCGGGGTCCCTGCAGCTGAGTGAGATCCTGAAGTTTGGGGTGGACAAGCTGCTGGCGTCGGAGGAGAGTTCCGTGCAGGACGTGGACCTGGGGCTGATCCTGGGCCAGAGCCGGGACGGGCGGTGGCTGACCGAGGAAGACCCCGCGCCCCCCGCGGAGGAAGAGGAGGACCCCGACACCGACGACCAAAGTCAGCGTGCACCGAGTGGGAGGCGTCGGCCAACCCAAAATACCCAACATATCAAAATGATCCACATACCCGGTTACTCAATGACAAACAAATACCTGTGTGTAATCCATATTCTATGGGTGTTACTCCGTTTTTTCAGCTTGCTTTTCGCTTGCCTTTTGTGTAGTGGTGTGAACCAATTTTGCACACAAAGCCAAAAATTACAGCATGACTTGCTCTATGTAGTTTGTCATTTCAAGTTAATAAGTAACTTGTAAGTCGCTTTGGATTAACAGCGTCTGCCAAAAAGCGTCTGCCAAATGAAAAAAAGAAAAAAAATGTAAATAAAAGAAAAAAGGACAAAAAAAAGATGGATGCTCCCGTGCAGTAGAGACCTTTTGCTGTTGCATCCTGGGTAATGCTGTTTGTTCTCCCTCAGCGCACATGTACCTGTTCGAGGGCAGAGACTACTCCAAGGACCCCAGCTCCGAGGACGAGAGCCGCTTCCGTCAGCTGCTGGAGGAGCAGCTGGGCCAGCGCGCGGGCGGGGGGAAAGAGGGCCCTGCCCTGAGGCACAAAGCCGGGGTGAGTGCCCTGTTCCCCCGCGGAGGAGACGGATAACCCCTTCAGCCCCTACGCCCACATCCCCCAGGGCTTTGTCTTTGGTTGAGAAAGTTGAGAAATTGATGAAGTTGAGAAAATCTAGTTGGGTTTTAATGGGGGCTCAAAGCAATAGTATAGCAGACGTTTTGATTGGTTGAAAAGGCAGAGAGTGCCATATGACACCCTTGGGATTTTACAGTAGTTGTGCTTGAGACTAAAAGTTGTGCTGGAGACTGAATAAAAGGGTTTACCAAGCTCCTCTCTCACCAAGGCCATCAGAGATGGCTAAGAGCGTTAACTCCAGTCTCCCCATCGAATACCCGCAACGCTGGCTCTCTGGATCGGCCTGGTCACCTGATCCATCCAGCGTACCTCCCTCAGGCTCAGAGTAACCTCCACTCCCGTGACCTCCGTACGGGGTCGGGAATGGCCGCTTGTCAATCACAATTCTGACTGCTTAAATGAGGTTTTAGCACTTTCCCCTTTACCCGTTATATTGCCCACCGCATGCCGCAGAACCCCCTGAATGAGTCATCTGGTATCTCGGTTCTGCGTTGTCTGTCAGCACTAACTACCTGCAGGCTGTGAACACAACGTGCTTTCTCAGGCACCGAATGTCTGAATCAGAGGCAGGGAACCGTCATAATGGCAACACAGCAAGGATTATTGCTGTTGAAAAGGCCACATAATTTTCATCAGGCGGTTGATGGAGAGGATCAATTGCACCTCGGCTAATGGCAAGAGAGAATGTTGGGCAATAAAACCAAGCACCGGTGGCCCACATTTAGGGTTCCTTCATTAATCCCCTGTAAACCCTGTTTGTACTGCTGCCCCTCAGGTGTCCCTCTGTGGGCCCCTGGCCACTCCCGGTCGCAGGAAGCGGCCCCTGAGCGAGGAGGAGCTGGAGCTGAGGAAGGAGAGGAGGCGGGAGGCGGCCGCCAAGAGGGCGAAGCTGCAGGAGGAGCGCAGGAGGGCGAAGGAGGAGGCGCAGCACCAGAAGAAGTAAGAGTGGCTCTGGGCACGGTGCCGTCTCTCTGGCTGGCACTGTGCTAGCGCTCTGACTGGCACAGTCATGCCCAGCCCTCCAGCGTGGGTCAGGAGTGGTGACTGAGGGCTGACGGGTGGAAACGCTCTCTGGGCACAATGCCCTCTGTGCCTCGGGAAAGTAAATGACGGGTGGAATGATTGGCATGGGTACAGGTACTGACTGCTTTGGAAACTGTTTGTGCTTTAGTTTGTTTGCTGCCTTTTGGCAAAGACTCTTCCTGAGTCACTTAAAGTGCCGACACCCGTGAGTTTGCTGCCAGTGCTTCCTGAGCGGCGTGAAGCTCAGCATGTATCCCACAATGCTGAGCGTTCAGAGCCACACTGCTGTGAAAGTGTACCCAAGTTGGCTCTTTTGAAAAGTACATATGCCAGATGTAACCCAACTAAAGTGCTTGTTTGGGCATGTTGGATGTGCCTGAGACATCCAACCAGGCTTTTATTTTATACCTCTCATGAGTGCCGCTTTTATAACTGCATTATTTGTTATATGTATGTTATTTTTAACGGTTAGTATGTCTTAGGACACTGGACATGCTCTCATGGTCAGTTGTTTTATCTGTGTGTTTGTGCGTGTGTGTTACAGGATGGCCTGGTGGGACTCTCGTGGGTATCGGTCCCTGTGCGTGCCTTCAGAGGGGAGTGAGGAGGAGGAGGAAGAGGATGATGACCTCAGTGTGAGCTCCACAGACTCGGACCACACCGCCATTCGCTACGTCCTGGGCGATGTGACCCACCCTCAGGCGGCACGAGAGGACGCCATCATCGTGCACTGTGTTGGTATGGCAACCTAGTCACCTGCCCACCTCCCTCCTCTCTCGCCCCGCTGTCATCCTTTCCTGCTTTCGCACCTTTATCCATATGTAACACAACCCACACAAGAGTCAGCGTCGTCAGTTTGCATTCCAGTTACACCTTGTTGTTTTTCATTGTGTGACTGTGTGTGTGTGTGTGCATTTGTGTAAGCACGTGCGTGCGTGCCCATTTGTGTGGGTGTGTGCATGTGTTTGCGTGGGTGTGCGTGTGTGTGTGTGTGTGTGTGTGTATATGCATGTGTACGTGTGTGTATGTGTGCACGTACGTGTGTGTGTGTATATGCGTGTGTACATGTACGTGTGTGTGCACGTACGTGTGTGTGTGTATATGCGTGTGTACATGTACGTGTGTGTGTGCGTGTGTGTGTATATGCGTGTGTACGTGTGTGTGTGTGTGTGTGTGTGTGTACGTGTGTGTGTGTGTGTGCACGTACGTGTACATATATGTGTGTGTATGTGTACGTGTGTGTGTGTGTATATGCATGCATACGTGTGTGTGTGTGTGTGCGTGCGTGTGTGTGATGTAGATGACTCTGGACGATGGGGTCGAGGCGGGTTGTTCACTGCGCTGGAGGTGAGAACCGACGAGGCGCGTAAACAGTATGAGCTGGCAGGAAAGATGGAAGGTGAGCGGAGTCCTGAGCTGCACACATTCAGACCACGACGCGAGTGTCCATTCATTTCACACAAATTTGGGGTCAAGTGCCTATAGAATCACAGTGGAGCTTCCTGAACTAGGAGTGCTTTTGAAGTATGAGCACTTTTCCAGTGCAGAATAGTGAGCCTGTGAACCAGGCAGCCTGTGAAGCAGACTACGGGCCTTGGAGCACTACAGCAGGAGAAAGCCATTTAGGCTTTATTTCCCAACAGAAAAAAGCAAGATAGTGTTTCCTTTTTTTCAAAACTGGGAACTGAAACTGGGCTATTTATTTATAAGTTTATTTTGAAATTGGGATGAAGTTTATTGTAATTGGGTTCAAGTTTACTGGGGTCCCATGGAACTAATCTGAAAAGAAACTAATCAGGTGGATATTGGCTTTCAGTGAGCAGAGCAAGGGATCCTGTTCCCCAGTGGACCACAGACCCTTCACGCATCGGAACATTATGAGACGGATGTGATGTCCTCACTTTCCCTCTCTTCCCTCTCAGACCTGGACCTCGGGCACGTGCTCCTGTTTCCCATTGACGACAAGCAGTCCAGGCTGGATGGAAGAGACTTTGTGAGTATCTGAATCCGTTCAAACAGACTGTGTGAGTGTCTGAGTCTGTTCAAACAGACTATGTGAGTGTCTGAGTCTGTTTAAACACACTATGTGAGTATCTGAGTCTGTTCAAACACACTATGTAAGTATCTGAGTCTGTTCAAACACACTATGTGAGTATCTGAGTCTGTTCAAACACACTATGCGAGTATCTGAGTCTGTTCAAACACACTATGTGAGTATCTTAGTCTGTTTAAACACACTATGTGAGTATCTGAGTCTGTTCAAACACACTATGCGAGTATCTGAGTCTGTTCAAACACACTATGTGAGTATCTTAGTCTGTTTAAACACACTATGTGAGTATCTGAGTCTGTTCAAACACACTATGTGAGTATCTGAGTCTGTTCAAACACACTATGTAAGTATCTGAGTCTGTTCAAACACACTGTGAGTATCTGAGTCTGTTCAAACACACTGTGAGTATCTGAGTCTGTTCAAACACACTATGTAAGTATCTGAGTCTGTTCAAACACACTATGTAAGTATCTGAGTCTGTTCAAACACACTATGTGAGTTACGCCCTCTCAGACTTCCTCTTTGCTCTGAGCATTCTACAGTTTCATTCTATCAGCTGATGAAACAGCGGTTTCTTGTGACTGAACAAATTTCAAAACAAAGTGAGCACTGACTGCAACTGTACTGTTTGGATACTTTCATCATAGCTGTCCTGTCCAAGCACAAAAAAAGAAGAAGTGGCCAATTTGATGACGGAGAAACTGAAAGCTTTTAACCAAGAATACCTCTAGAAGGTTAGCCAACACAGGACCAACTGCAGAGAGGAATGGCTCTTGTCATGCCAAAAACCACTTCTGACAACACAGCTCAGCTTCTGTTTCTGTTTAAAATACTGTTAGTTAATAGCTGCATCTGCCGGCATGTTGACAAACGCATTGAAATGCGTTTTATTTGGAACCAGAGTATTCGGATTTGGATATACACCTACGGGCAGCCGTTTCACTCATGGCCAATCGATGTTAACTAAAAAACCGTCCAACATATGCCAGCTTTTGCTTCTGCTTTTGTGTTATCTGTGTATGAGTCTGTAGGGCATCTGACCCAAACTGTACCAGGAACAAAGCAAAACATGACAGACTGTGCCCTTATGGCAGACTGTCAATCTCTTTTAAAAAAAATGCACCCACACGAACACACACACACTGTTTAAACATGGATGTGATTCCCAGAAACATGTCGAGTCTTTGGCTCTAGTTTTCCAGGAAATTTCTCAAAATGGTACCAACAGCATAATGATGATCTAACCATAACCGTTAAGCCGACTCATATAACAGGTAGGCAGAACAGTCATGCTGTGAACACCCTGCTGGCGCAGTATGTTGCAATGTTGATTTATCTGCCGTGGTTCAGACACTGCATTGACAGATCGTTTCACGGTCTGTGATAAATAACGTAACGTGATCATTCAGCACCCCCCGTATCAATGAGGGAGGGAGGGAGGGAACGTAACCCAGGGCATGTTCCCACCCGTCCCCGTCCTGTGTCCTAGCTGGCCCTGGTCGTGGCGCAGCAGAGGGACCATTCTAACAGGCTGTCGGGAATCAAGCTGTCTGCTCTGGAGGAGGGCCTGAAGAAGATCCACAGGGCTGCGAAGAAGAGGAAAGGTGAGAGCGAGCGTGCGATGGCAGGGTTTCAGACTGCGTGTGAAGGATCGGTTTCGTCCTGTTGGCACGCCGCCCCGGGGCCAGGGCAGTGCCCTGTTTCTGTTCCCCACACCCGGGGGGGGAGGCTGGCCTGTTTGTTCTGCGTAAGCAGTATAAACTGGTGACTGTCCCTTCTGACCTCGCTTTTGAGTGGCAACGCCTCGGTGGAGGAAGTGCACGGCTCCAAGACTGGTTGTGTTGAGAGTTCACGTGGTGAAGTGTGTTTTTTTTAGGATTGTGAACATTAAGGCGTCAGCAAGTTTGGCCGTCATGTGACCAAAGGAGATAAATTGGGACACTTTATCAAATTTGTTTTCAACTGAATTGGGTTGAAAGCTGTTTTTTTGCACAGGTACTTGTACTTTCCTCTAGGGTCTTTCAGCGCACTTGTCCCTGATCATGGTTATGCACTTTGTTATACATTACTCTGGATACGAGTGTCTGCCAAATGCCTGTAATGTAATGTAATGTAATGTAATGTAATGTAGAAAAACAAATCTCAGTTCAGCCTTTTCACAGAATGCTTTGACTGCTCCATAATTTCCCCCTGCAGAAAGGGAGACCTAAAAGTCTGTGTTGCCTACATGTGTTACATTGCGCATTATGGAAACCGTGGCATTGTATTGAAAGTTCCTCTCCCTGTGTCAATCCCACGCCCAGCGAGTGTGCACCTCCCAAGAATCGGTCACGCCACAAAAGGGTTCAACTGGTACGGAACCGAGAGGCTCATCCGCAAGCACCTGGCCTCCCGAGGGATCCCCACCTCCATGTGTCCTTCCCCTGGGCCAGGCCCTTCTCATCAGGACAAAACATGAGCTGCGTGCCACAGATGTGATGTGCGTGCGTCCACCAGGGAAAGAAGTCAGACATTGCTTACACTCCCAATTTGAAATTCCCACATAATTAGCTTTCTGCAATTGCCCTGAATTCCTATGTCGACACTATAAAATGTAAAATGAATAAGTGTCTCTGTAGGTAAGGGCAGTTACCACGAACACAGGTCTTACTGCTACAGCCTTAAGATTGACATGACTGGGACCCGCAAGGTCGGTGGTTCGATCCCCGGTGAAGCCACAATAGGATCCGCACAGCCGTTGTGCCCGTGAGCAAGGCCCTTAACCCTGCATGTTCCAGGGGAGGATTGTCTCCTGCTTAGTCTAATCAACTGTATGTCGCTCTGGATAAGAGTGTCTGCCAAATGCCATTAATGTAATGTAATGTATAACACAGGTGTGTGTTCACCTGTCTGGGGTGGAATGTAGGATGTGGGACGCACCTGCATTGGTTTCACTTCACGATCCAATACGTTGGATTGACTTCACCATGAGTTAGAGGGCCAGGGATCCCAACGATTACCACTAGATTAGCTCCTCGTTAGCAGACTTTAAACTCATCAGTTGAAACTGTGAGAAACAACCATTAACTGATCAATGTGGGCCCAATGTACATGTGGTCAATGTGGTGACCGCAATGTAGTCCCTCTTACCCTGTCCGTCTTGCACCCACTGTGGTACTCAATGTAGTAGGCATTTATAACAATGTATAACAGGGTGTGTGTGCGTGAATGTTTTTGGTGTGTGTGGCTTTCTCCTTGACTCTGGTGTCAGATACTACTACTCCAGCAAGGCAGCTTCCTCGCGTTCCTCCACATCGGCTGCGTCTGGCTCAGGGGGCTCCACCAGGGGAGCGGGGGCCGGTTCGAGCGGCGGAGGGGCCGGTACGCGCGGCGGAGGGCCCGGCGTTTCGGCCGAGTCCAGCGGCCCCTCCCTGGCCAGCTTCATGAGCGCGGTCCACGTCTTCTTCTACAACATGGCTGCCTCAGAGAGGAAGAGCCTGGCCCGCTACCTCATCACATATCCTTTTAAGACCGAAGCCGTGATCCACGCCCCAAACTTTGAGAGAATGCAAAATGGCAGCAGCGAGCAGAATTTATACACAGAACTTGAGGGCAGCCATCGAGAGCTCCACAGTGTTCGTGGAGTCCCGTGTGGGGGCTTCCACCATACATACTTATTAACACACCTTGTGTTGTTGTTGGCGGCCCCTCCAGACAGTCCCTAATAGTTCATGTGTGACTCTGAAAGGGAAAGCTCCCTCTTTAAGGGTGGAGAAAACTTTCGCCACTGGCTGACATGGCCAGCCATGTTTCATTGATAAGATGTTCCATCACCATTACAAAGGTTCAACAAAGGTTAATATAACCCCGTTGAGAGCTATGCGTCTGTGTGTGCGAGACTGGGAGTTAAATAGTAGTGCAGAAGAGTGAGCTAAAAGAAAGTGGAAGGTAGGGAAATTAACCAACTAACCAACTAATAAATAAATGCCAACAATTTGAACTGCACTTCACAGACAATCGTCTCTCAGGAGGCGATCAAATGATTGGCTACACAGCAAACCTGAGTTACATAATAAAAACAGAACTTCCTCTGTTTAAGGACTGTTTTTCATACTAGGGCTGTTGAATAGAATACAGAAAATAACTGAAAGTGGACTGCAATTTGTCCAATTACCCTTTTTACCTGAGAAGCGTTGATTGAGCAGGTGCTATTTGCTTCAGCCAAAGGGTTGGAGGCCTCCCTGTCTGTCACTCCTCCTTAACAAGGGGCCACGTATGACGGGGATGAAGAGGAGCTGATGAGTGCAGATGTCACACATATCGTGGCAGAAGTGGAGAGCCCCATTCACACACAGGTCAGGTGATCTATTTAACAGCCTGGAAGTCCAATCCAGGATTTACTCTTTCCAACCCCCACGGGCTCCCATTTTCTAGCAAATGTTCTATGGCCAACTCAACAAATATTCTTATCGTAAATGTCCCAAGGAGAGACCAAGAACTTTGTTTATCATAAGCACGCACAGCAAGAACACCCTGATAGCTGATAATGGGAGAATGAAGGGACTCCATCCAGCTAAAGCACCCTCTCTCTAGTGGCTACGTAACATGACTGGGACTGTTGGTAGATTGGAGCAGTGATTTTCTGCACACGTTTTGCAGGATACACATGCCCGTTTAACCTGATAGACAATGTTGTTGTGATATGAATCTGTTCAATGGAATTTGAATCATGTTCATGATTGCGAAGAGAAAAAGACAAGGCAATGTTCGTGAATTGTGATTCTGGAGCATCTTTTATCGCACAGATCAAGGGTGTTTTTGTTTGAAAAGTGGATACTGGTCCAGCATAAGTGCATGAAGGCCGAATCTTATCTACTGCCTGTGATTTAGACATTTAGTCCATTGAGGTGTACTCTGTCCTTTCCTAATAGGAGCTGAAGGACCTCCTGCGTGGGTATCCTCAGGTTCTGCCTGTCCAGAAGGCCTGGTTGGAAGCCTGTTTCTCCAAGCAGCGCAAAGTTGACACGACCAAATACCTGCTCGACCTTAACTGACCCGATGGAACGTCCTTCTCCAGCGATCATTACTCTTTACTACATTATCGCTGTTCAGAGGAGAGAAGGGCCTTCTACAGAAGCCAGGCCAACAGCCTCTCCGGGATACTGATCTGCTTTAATAACCCAATGAGTACATATCCGCAACGTCAATTAAAGCATTCAAAGGGCCGGTTTCAGGGACACATATTAAGCTTTGTCCTGGACTAAACTGAGTATGGAGAATTTCCTTTCAAATTTTTTATTTACTCTAGGACTAGGTGTAATCTGTGTCTGGGAAACTGGCCCTAACTTTTTTATCTACAATCAAAATAATGTGTCTTCCTCAGTCATACCCGGTGAATGGGACTGGAACTAAATTTGGTTTAAAAAAAAAAAAATGTAAAAAAAATTTTTTTTAAAGCCAGGGATGTGGGTCCTAGTGCAGCTAGTGGTGTGCTGCAGTGCCATCTGATCTGAAGCAAGACTTCGACTTCGGTGGTGCTTTTTGATTCATTGCTTTTGGCTCAGGTTTAAAAATACACAAGAAACCGAAAGGAGCTTGAAAGCTTGGAACAGGTCTCTCTCCAGAAATAAAACAAATAATAAAAAAATTCCCGATACAGAATCCAGCCATCTCATTACAGACTTGCCGAGTTAAACGGCTCTGATCCAGTGCTCCTCCGTTTCTTTCAGTGCCTTTATCTTTCAGCAGTTACCTCTATTACCCCATGCCTATACAGCACGAGTTTGGCTCTTTTCACACATTAACACAGTGAAGCATTAGGTATGAGCTAATTTATGTTATGTTACTTATGTGTGTTCCCCATCTTCTCCATGTCTGCAGGCCATCATTGGACTACATCTGCAGTAGTGTGCAAAACTTTGGGCACCCCTGGTCAAAAAGCCTTTTACAATCAATATCTTGGTGAACAGAAATTAACCTGACCTCTGAATGGTACAATGTTAAACGTGACACATTTATTCAAATTTTAAAGCAAGATTATTACAGTTTTTACAGTCAGTAAGTACTTTGTAACTCCTCGGGCAACTATAACAGCTTCCTGTAGTCAGCTAAGAGTCTTTCAATTCTCGCTTTTGGATTTTTTTCCCCATTCCTAGCAGAACACCTCTAACTCAGAAATATTCTTTGGTCTCCTTGCATGTACAGCATGTTTGAGATCTCTCCACAGATTTTCAGTATTATTGAAGTCTGGGGACTGTGGTGGCCTTCGTTCCTGGAGGTACTTCATGGTTGATTTCGAGGTATGCTTTGGATCATTGTCTTGCTGGCATATCTGGACTGACCTTTGTACTTTAGCCTTCCTTCCACTTGCACAGTATTTCCTGTGCCCCCAGCTGCCACACAACCCCAAAGCATAATGGATCCACTGACATTCTCCACAGTTGGCAAGGTGTTCTTCTCTGCAAAGGCTTCATCCTTTTTTCTATAAATGTACCTTCGCTCGTGGTTGCCAAAAAGATTCATTTTTGTTTTGTCATTCTTCCAAAAGGCTTCAGGCTTCTCAATGTTTTCTTATGCATACTTCAGACGCTTAATTTTATGTTGAGGTTGTTCTTTCTGGCAACTCTCCCATGTAGGTCTTTGTTGTTTTGTTCTGTTCTGTTCTGTTGCCCTGTGAATGGCTATACCTGTGTTGGCTACTTTTGCAGTGATGTGTGGGTTCTTCTGGGCATTTCTCACCAGGTCTCCAGCCATTCTATCTGAAATCTTTCTTGGTCTTCCAGACCTTGCCTTGACTTGACTTCAACTGTTCCATTTATCTTACATTTTCTAATAAAGTTTGGAACTGTGGAAATAGGTTGTTTGAAACATTGAGAGAGTTTTTGTAGCCTTCTCCTTCTTGGTGGAAATGAGCCATCTTCATTCTGAAATCCTTGGACAACCGTTTAGAAGAAGCCATGGTTGTTAACACCAGACAGAACAGCCACAGTTGGCTAGTTTAGAAGGCATGGAGTTACTTCAGAATAAAAAATTCAGTCCTGGAATTATACTCATCTGACTCATTGAAGCCCTAATGTGTAAATCACCTGGGTCTGGGCCTTAGTAATCTTTTTTTCTTTTTTTTCCTTTTTTTAACAGAATAATACAAAAGGGTTTGCAAACTTTTCCAATCATCAAGAATGGTGGTGGAGGGGTGATGATTTGGGGCTGATTTCACACCACATCTTTGAGTCCTCCATGAATTCCTGAATTTAGAACAGTTATCCTAGGGGTGTCTCAGTGGCGCAGCCTGCAGAGCACTGACCGCATGCTCATTGTGAGCCGCGACGTCAACGGTTCGAATCCGACCATCTGACAATGTCTTTCCCTCTCTCTCGCCCCCATTCTTCCTGTCTCTATATACTGTCCAATAAAGCTGAAAAAGGCCTAAAAAAATATCTTTAAAAAAAAAAAGAGCAGTTATCCTAAGTACACCTGTAAATCAGCTGAATGACTGAAAAAGAATCAAGTCAGTGTTTTGTCAAGTCAGTTGTAAGTTGAGGCACAAACCTCAACCTACGCAATGTGAAGAGTGCTTTGAGAAGGTGGTTTACTGACTCAAAGTGCTCTACTGATGATGCTTTTGTTTGCTCCTCTAATTATAAAAATTTAATATATTCTTGGAAAGCGTAAAAGTAATGTCTTCTGGAAGGTACAGCATATAGGTTAGGGCCTGGTGGGTCTATTAATGATGATATTAGCCTATTTATTTTTCTCTGGTCTCTTGTGTATATTTATTGTAGCTTCATCTATAGATGTCTTATAAGGACAACAAAATGTTCCTTTCGCTATTAATAAATTATGTATATATTTATCTGCAAATAAAATGTCTCAAATTGACTGCCGCCTTCGCTAAACACTTGCACCAGAGCCAGGGTTTAGGGTTTTACCCAATGGAACAACTTTCAGTAAACTGGTATTTTGAAAGTTCCGGTCGACAAGGGGCGTTGTGCATGTACGGTAGTAGCACCGCCTCCATGTGAAAAAGTCAGGCGCCTCAAAGTCCGAAAGGTGGCAAGAGCTGGAAAGACTTTATACGCTCCAAACAAGCCGCCTTTACCCTTATGCGTGCGACATTTGGATTTTTCTCCATGTTGACTCCTATACGATGAAGTAAGTTTAATTATTCATATTTCATTCGTGTTCAATATTGTTTTTTGTACATACTATCCACAAAACGTAAAACGGAAGCTACTGTAAAGGTGTTTTTAGGCTACCTGTGCGCTTGATGGCAACAGCATATTGCAACGTCGTGAAAATCGCAAACACGCAGTAAAAATAACTCCGTTAAAATGACCGTCTTTAAAAATTTTCTTTTACTAGCTTTGATTGGATCTCCTCTTACGCGAATCTGTTGTCGATAGTTATTGAAAAAATATATTTAGGTTGTCGGTCTAGGTTCCTGCATTTCTGTTCTGACAGATGATTGACATTCCACATTTATGAGACGGGCCACTGTGGTAAAGAACGAAAACCATTTTCTAGAAGACATACTGGTAAATGATTGTGTGTGTGTGTGTGTGTGTGTTAGGGGGTTGTGATGGGAAAGACGCTAGCCCACCTCCCTACATTTCAGGGAAAACAATTGTAACAGTAAAGGGTCATCTTCACCGATGAAAGTATTTGACACAGTAAAATGTACATTTAAAATATTTTTATCAACTGCATGTTAAAATGGGTGTTGTTGACACTTATCACTAAGTATCTTGTTTTACATAAAAATTTTGTGGCTACGTCAATGCACTTATATTAAGCTATGCCAAATGAGAAAGTTAAAATTACAGTTAAGGAACATTTGAAATATAAATTGTATTTGTTCATGGGCTTCTGTAACTGAATTTTAACTGTTCATTTCATAATGTTCACATATTAAAATAAATCTAAAAGCAGTATTCTGGGTCAAAATATAAATTCATCCTAACATTTAAAATATCTGCCACCTGTTGTCTTTCAGTTATGATGTTTTTGTATTTTTACTTGACTCATGGCTGTATCAAAATGTACCAAAATGCAAAGTAAAATGTACAGTGTTAATTCAGCTCTTATTGAGCACATACAAGTCCAATACAGACAGATGACATGAAAGTAAGACCCTGAATAACAAATGTAGATGCTTCTATACTGGTGTACTGCATGATACAATTAAGCAGATCCTATCATGATCTGTGGCATGTATAAAAATGCTAAGTGGGTCCAGTTGACCTCGATTTTGGATCAAGATGGTAAAAGGAAAAGATCTATTTGTGACTTTGGAAGAGGGTTCACTATTGTAGCACAAACAGCAGGAGCTTCAGATACAAAGACTGCTGAGCTGGCCAGTGTTTGAATAGGAACAGTGACTAAACTGACACCTGCATTTTGATCTATGGGAAATGCACCAGTAAATGGGGTCGGAAATTGTGGTGGAAAGCGCACATTCGATGGCCGTGATGCTCGTGCATTAGTACTCTCCCTTGGGTGACTGAGAATGTTCAGAAAAAACAGTGCGTCGACAACTACACAGTTGTACTTGTCTAGAAATTGAGGGGTCTTATAGTAGGGTTGTTGTGCATAAAGCCCTCATTTCAAAGCAATACACATTTGAGAGTTCAGTGGTGCAAAACCCATCGGCACTGGTGATGGTCTACAGAGAGGTGGAAAAAAAAATGATATGGTCAGATCAGTCATCCTTCACCATTCTCCACAAAGGGGCAAAAGGTGCAGGCCTTAAGGTTGGACCCCTACAGTGAGGGGTCTGGTGGCTCTGTTATGCTGTGGAGGGCATTGTTCTGACATGGTTTGGGTCCACTTGGCCCCAGAGAGGGAAGGGTCACCTTTATTCCATGAGGGGTCACTGAATGGTTAGATACTAACCATTGAAATTATATGAATCATATGCTATGGCCTTTGCAGTCACCAGATCTCGATCTGATTGGATACTTGTAATGTATTATTTTTTTCATGGAATATTATTATTTTAATTATGAGCACTTAATCGCTGTATGTGTGTATCTATGACTAAATGAAAATGCATGATTAAGCCTATGTATGTACGTACTGTATAACCAAAGTAAATAGAAGGATAGGCCTACAGATATCTGCCATTTTCCCCAGTTAGGCATGTTCGGTTGTTCCAGCTCATTTACATGACAGCCTGTTCCTCCAGATTCCCCCAATCTCCTGGGGCATTAATTAAGTCAATTGTAATAGCTAAATAATACAATAATACAACGATAATAAAGTGTAAATGTAAACTAGTAAGCAGGCTTTTCATAAGTGTAGTAGTATACAGTTTGGTTTGACAAAGTATGGCCCTCAGATTTTCCCTGCCCTGCGGGACAAATCCGTACAGCCGATTAAGTCGTAATCCTCGGGCTAGTTATCATTCAGTATTTTAACATTTGAGCCTGAAATCCGACAGGCTTTGGGAGGTGTCTCGTCTCTCACAATTAAGAACAGATAAAGTACATAAACCTGTGGATGATGCTGTAAACCTTCCAGCACTCAGGCCAACAATGTACAATTACAAGCAGAGCTGAAATGATGTACAGTACTGTGCAGAAGTCTTAGGCACCCTAGATATTATTATATGTATGTTTATTTTTTTGTGTGTGTGTTAGTATTACACATTTGAGATTTCCAAATATTCATTTTCCAAAAGATTTAATTTTACAGAGACATTTTTGTATTTAATAATTGATCAAGGCTGTCTGAGATTAGAAGAAAGGAGCCAGCCAAAGTCTGCAGAAGAACTGTGGCAGGTTCTTCAACATGCTTGGAATAACCTCCCTGCTGATTGTCTTATAGAACTGCAGAACAGCACTGGCTATCTCAGAGAAGTGATGCAGTTTTAACACCGAAGGGTGGTCACAAAAAATATTGATTTGATTCAACTATTCTATCAAATTGCTAAAATGTAATGTGAAATGTATAGTACGTTTATTTGGGACCTCTCATTGAATTATTTTGGAAAGAATCTGTACAGAATGTTATACAGATGCCTAAGACTTTTGCACAGTACTGTATTTCTTTGAAATGCAGAAACATTCAGCTGCTTTTTTTATTTTTTAAACTAGACTTTTTGCAGTGCAGAGTTGACAGTTGACAGCCTCCAGGAGTTTGTGTGTTTGTGTGCGGCTCATTCGCCCTGTGCTGTGCGCTTGATAACATCTCACAGGCACTTTACCGATGCAGCTGATTTCAGAGGCAGATAAGGTCACAGGGGAGTAAACATATTAATTAAGTGTGTTCATCATGCAGAAACAGGCCATTGCGGAGCTAAAAAGCATATTGTCTCCCTGTCTTTTGAGATGAGCCATCTAGTAAGCAATTAGATTGGTTGCCAGTGACATCGCAGGCAATGAACTATGAAGTTTTACATCAATAGTGGTGGTTTTTTTCACGAAGACGAGTGAACTTTCATACAGACAAGATGCAGCCAGTGCTTTGATAAGAGAATATGCAGCCAGCCTGCATATCCTTGAAAATACCCTCTGAGACATCTGGGCAGCTATATAATTCTTTAATTTAATAAATAAAACTCCATCCCCAATGGTTTATAGATCATATCCCATATTTTAGTGCATATTGCCACCCCTACCTATTAGAGTCCCCCGAGACTAAAATTGGCTTATGCTTCTGTTCAAAGACTAAAGACAAAAATATCCTGTTTATGATTTGCAGGAAGACTAGTGTGTTTTAAGTGAAAGTGACCATTTTTTTAAAGAGCTTAGTGAAAGTGAAATTGTTCTGAATGCGCAAACTGGGGAAAATATGTGCCATGATTTGTAGCTTTAGGCGGAAGGAATGAATCTCAGGAAAAGACTGAAAGTCTTGAGTTTTTACATTTGTGACAAGCTTTTTGTACTTTTTTGTAAAAAAAAGGGGGTGATTTGCATATTTGTATGGATGTCTCTTAGAATCAGCAACTCCGCACTTTACTTACTCCCCCACCTCAACCTCGTTCACCTCAAGCCTGCCAATGTAGGTCACACATGTTGAAGATGAGTGGATAGATGCATGCATTCAGTTATGACTCCTTCACCTGCACAAGCCAACCGTTCATTGTGTTCTTTTCCAGTTCCAGTCTTGCTTGGTAGATAAACAAGAAAAATCCCCCCAAAAAAATGTGTGGGGTGACCGGGCATTTGACACGTGAGGATGTGCTTTCCCCTTTTGGCAGCAGTTTGCATTGAGTGTTAACATATTGTAGGTCAGTAACTTTGTGACCTAAGCACATATAAAATATTTTTGTTTGATTACCAGTGTGGATATTTCTGTACAATACGCTGATGGCTGACAAGACTGCAAGAGCCACATTGGAGGTATCTACTATAGATTGCAGTCTCTGAATTTCAGTCATTAAAAAATATCCTTAGAACAATTCAGTTAGTGTGATGCATCACACTCCCTATAATTTTCATAAACAGTTGGCTCCAGAATTACTGACATACTATAATTTTGGTTGGTTCCATTAAAATATTGATAGATTTATAGACTACAATATTTTTCTTATGTTGGCATTGTGTTCAGAGATGCTTCTGCATACCACTGTTGTAACATATGGTTACTGTCATATTCCTATCAGCTTGAATCAATCTGGTCCTTCTCCTCTGACCTCTCTCATTAGCAAGGAGTTTTCACCCACAGAACTGCTGCTCGCTGGATGTTGTTCGTTTTTTGTACCATTCTCTGTAAACCCTAGAAACTGTTGTGCTTGAAAATACCTGGAGATCAGCAGTTTCTGAGATACTCAAACCATCCCGTCTGGCACCAACAATCAATCCGCGGTTAAAGTCACCATGTTTCTTCCCAATTCTGATGAACCACAAATCCTGATCATGTCTGCATGTTTTTATGCATTGATTTTTTGATGTATATTTTGACGAGGGAATTCAATAATCGTCTGATATATTTGAAAAAAGCACTTACTGTACTTGACATGTAGTGAGATGTTTTCCCCGTTAACCTGTGGCAGTAATTGCTTTTGATGGCATCTCTCACAGGTTCTTGCATGTTCCCTTGACTTGACTGATCCGGAGCTTCTACTGTATCTATGAGACACAGTGATGTTTCCGTCTTTGAGCGGTTCAACAATGACACAAAGGTAACTGTCAGATGGCTGTTGGCACACATTTACAGTATAAAACCTTAACTGACATAAATGTACAGCTGTTATGAAAATTGATTACAAATAACATGTCAGGGGGACATGTTATTGTTTAACAGAATGCATTCACTTAAATATCTGTTGATCTCTATCTAATAAATGATAAGCACAGAGTTTGCATTACATCCGCAATGCACTGGCTAAACAGGATATAAACTATTGTCCAATCTTACATGATATACAGTCAGGTCCATAAATATTGGGACATCGACACAATTCTCAACTTTTTGGCTCTGTACACCACCACACGTTGAAATGAAACGAACAAGATGTGCTTTAACTGCAGACTTTCAGCTTTAATTTGAGCGTATTTACATCCAAATCAGGTGAACGGTGTACGAATTACAACAGTTTGTATATGTGCCTCCCACTTTTTAAGGGACCAAAAGTAATGGGACAAACTAACAATCATAGATCAAACTTTCACTTTTTAATACTTGGTTTGCAAAGCTGGGTTTCATCCCTGGTGATGCTCTGCCAGGCCTCTACTGCAACTGTCTTCAGTTCCTGCTTGTTCTTGGGGCATTTTCCCTTCAGTTTTATCTTCAGCAAGTGAAATGCATGTTCAATCGGATTCAGGTCAGGTGATTGACTTGGCCATTGCATAACATTCCACTTCTTTGCCTTAAAAAACTCGTTGGTTGCTTTCGCAGTATGCTTCATTGTCCATCTGCACTGTGAAGCACCGTCCAATGAGTTCTGAAGCATTTGGCGGAATATGAGCAGATAATATTGCCCGAAACACTTCAGAATTCATCCTGCTGCTTTTGTCAGCAGTCACATCATCAATAAATACAAGGGAACCAGTTCCATTGGCAGCCATACATGCCCACGCCATGACACTACCACCACCATGCTTCACTGATGAGGTGGTATGTTTTGGATCATGAGCAGTTCCTTTCCTTCTCCATACACTTCTCTTCCCATCATTCTGGTACAAGTTGATCTTTGTCTCATCTGTCCACAGGATGTTGTTCCAGAACTGTAAAGGCTTTTTTTAGATGTTGTTTGGCAAACTAATCTGGTCTTCCTGTTTTTGAGGCTCACCAATGGTTTACATCTTGTGGTGAACCCTCTGTATTCAATCTGGTGGTCTTCTCTTGATTGTTGACTTTGACACACATACACCTACCTCCTAGAGAGTGTTCTTGATCTGTTGTGAAGGGGTTTTTCTTCACCAGGGAAAGAATTCTTCTGTCATCCACCACAGTTGTTTTCTGTGGTCTTCCAGGTCTTTTGGTGTTGCTGAGCTCACCGGTGCGTTCTTTCTTTTTAAGAATGTTCCAAACAGTTGATTTGGCCACACCTAATGTTTTTGCTATCTCTCTGATGGGTTTGTTTTGATTTTTCAGCCTAATGATGGCTTGGTTCACTGATAGTGACAGCTCTTTGGATCTCATATTGAGAGTTGACAGCAACAGATTCCAAATGCAAATAGCACACTTGAAATGAACTCTAGACCTTTTATCTGCTCCTTGTAAATGAGATAATGAGGGAATAACACACACCTGGCCATGGAACAGCTGAGAAACCAATTGTCCCATTACTTTTGGTCCCTTAAAAAGTGGGGGGCACATATATAAACTGTTGTAATTCCTACACCGTTCACCTGATTGGGATGTAAATACCCTCAAATTAAAGCTGAAAGTCTGCAGTTAAAGCACATCTTGTTCATTTCATTTCAAATCCAGTGTGGTGGTGTATAGAGCCAAAAAGAGAATTGTGTCGATGTCCCAATATTTATGGACCTGACTGTAACTTGGGGTGGTGGGGGTCATTTCACTGTCAAATTAAAGAAATTGAAGGCTGGGGACATGGGCACTCTAAAGTCTCTGCCATGGTACTATGGAGAACAGTGACACTTTGATAGAAAATAGCTTCTTTTGTTGCACAATTGAATTCAATGCTGAATGTTGTGACAATTGAATTGTTATTTTTTCCATTTCATTTTGACAGTGCCTAATCCTGACACAATACACTGAACTTGCAAAATCTTGTTGTATGTAAATGGTTGGCATTTATATAGCGCCTTTATCCAAAGCGCTGTACAATTGATGCTTCTCATTCACCCATTCATACACCAACGGTGGTCGGCTGCCATTCAAGGCACTGACCAGCTCGTCAGGAGCAAATGGGGGTTAGGTGTCTTGCTCAGGGACACTTCGACACAGCCCGGGCTCGAACCGGCAACCCTCCGACTGCCAGACGACTGCTCTTACTGCCTGAGCCATGTCGCCCCCATATTCCCCGTGTTCCCCGTATTCCCTCCATAGTTTAAGCCTAAAACACTGCCCAATGCTGAGCGCTGGATAATATTGGGATATGTCACTTAAACTTGACAGATGCAGTGTGGCTCAGCACGGTAATCCCACCTACTTTCAGAGCTATAACACATATTTTCTAATGTATCACATCAGTTCAGAAAAGGCAGGTCCACTGTGAAAGCAGGAATTCAAACGTAAACTATACAACGGGAAGTGGCAGAATAGCAAAGTGAATCTTGTGCCAAATGCAGGGCATTTCCACCAAACGCCTTCTGAGAGTCTGACCAGGTGTCTAAACTGCCTTTTCCCCGACGTGCCTGTCACTGCAGCAGTAAACGCGGTTCTTAGAAGATAAGATTAGTGATTTTGTTTCTCAAGATCTGGGTTCCTTTGTGGTCGGAAGCCTCTTAGTGACCTGATAATGTTTCCTTGCATCTCCCTGGTGATGAGCGAAAAGGCTTTGTCATACCTTGTGCCTGTCACAAGCTGAAAAGCAATGAACAATTCCAACGAATGACATGCCAATGACATAATTCCCTGTCCTTGCATTACAACATAGCATGTGGCCTTGAATGCAAATTGTCTGTGATTAAATGTAACAGACAGTGATTGCTTCTTGTGCCACAGTGCCACAGTTACAATACGGAAAAGAAAGGTGCATGGATATTTGTCTCTTCTGTCATTTGAAGTTCCTGGATAACTAATTTAACATTTGATGTTCTTGGACACATTCGTCCTTAAGGAAAGATTCATCCAATTTAGTTGTGATATATATATGCTGTTACTTATGGAGTAATGTAACCAAATAGCTTGATTCGCTTTTGTGAGATCAAACATAAAAACAAAATTGAAAATATAAAACTGTTCTTCCATATCTCATAATCCTCATAGCAGGTGATGACATTGAAATTAATTATGTGAAGTGAACAAATTATTATTATTATTATTACTAATTATTAAGTGAATCATTACTGTGAAGAACTGACAGAGGACATGATGTGCATACTACATATACGTTGCAGTCCGTAAGTATTTGGACATTGGTACATTTTCTGTTATTCTGGCTCTGTACACAAGCACAATGGATTTGAAACAAACCAATGACTATGACATTAAAGTGCAGGATGTCAGCTTTAAGTTGAGGATATTCACTATATCCATATTAGACATAGTTTTAGACGTAGTCCCCCCCCAGAGGGACCAAATTACTTTTGGTTTTAGGGGACCAAAAGTATTTTGACAGTTGGTTTCTTGGCTGTTTCTGATTAGGCAGGTGTATTCAGTTGCTTCCTTAGTCCAGGTATAAGAAAGCTTTTAAGTATCTAGTCTTGATTCTAGGCTTTTGATTGCCTTTGTAGTAATTATTGGTAATTGTTAAGGCCCACAATTGTGCCAATGACTGTCAAGGAAGACATTATGAGACTGTGCAATGAGAAACAAACTCAGAGATATAGGTCAAACAATAAGCCATATATACCAAGATAAATGTTTGGATCTTCATCATAGTTTGGAAGAGCTTTACTCTTCTCTTTTCCCTCCAGATCGGGCTTGCGGCTGGACAGCTTGGAACCCAAGTCCTTCAACTGTCCTGAGGAGAATGATGAGACGGTGAGCGAGGACAGTCTTCTCAGCATGCCCTCGTCGAGGCCGCAGTCCAGCAGCCCTTCGGACCTGCACTCCTCCTTCGGTGCTTTGAGCAGAATGGTGGCTGGGCTCCCGCATGCAGGAGACCTGGGCCAATCCCTGCCTAGCAGCGGCGTTTACCAGCTGCCCCGCATGCCACACGCCGGCTACGAACCCACCACACCCTTCCCCAGCTGGGGGGGCTGCACCAGCACCCTGGATCCACACAAGGGCGCCTGGCTGCACCCCAGCTTGGCCAGCAGCTTCTCCGGGTACCCCAGCAGCCTGCCAGCTGGCCTTCCTTCTGAGGAGTATCCCAGCTTCCCTGCGGCAGACCCGTACTACTTGAGGGGGTCGCGCTCCTTGCCGGGCCGGTGCAGTCCTAGCCTGGATCAGCCCGGCTCTCTGCACTCCGACCCCTTGAACACTGCGCTCCCACGTGGCTACTACCTGCCCCCCTTCATCTGTCCACCTCCCGGGCCCACCTGCTGCTCCAGGTATCCTGCGCAGGGTTGCAGGGTGGGTCCTCCACCCCATCACAGTCCCTGGCTGGGCTACAACCAGCCACACCGACCCTCGGGTGAGTTTTCATGGCAGCATAACATATGGCCATCTGGGTCAGTGGTCCAGGCAGGTTTTAGTGGTCCAACGTGTCATTTGTCCTCCTTGGGTTGGGTTGGGATGGGATAATAATCTTCCAAACAGTGAGAAGATTAATGTAATGTTAGGTCCCCAAGGTTATGTGTCAATGCTAAAGCACACTTGACCTGACCTGGGGAGTGACTGTCACTGCTGTCACTTAGCAATGTGCTCCATCTCTTTGTGATCTGAAGACTGTCCTGTCGCACTCCTTCCAGGTCCATATCATTGTGGAAGTCCAGAAGCCGGGTCCTACCAGAGGTGAGTGCACCAGCACCCATGCCATGATGATCATTCTCATGGGGAAATATTCCCCATGCTAGCCGCTGAATTCTCCACTAAATACAATACAAAGAAGGATATCCATCAGCAGTCCAAGTACAGTGGACAGATGGACCTCTTCCCTTATAAGAGCAGGATGTAGATACAGTGCCAAAGTATGAGGGAAACAAGAAAGTACGGAACCACAAGAGCTGAATGTATGCCATAAGTTATCAGACCACCTTGCCTCTTCAGACTTAGTGTAAGCTTTACAACTTCTTATGATCTCCGTCTTACCTGCCTCAGTGGCTCTGTCCATGGCGAGGTAATCATACCCTGGCCCTTGTGTGCCTGGGTACAGGACAGCCTGCCAAATGGATTTGAGAGAAAAGAGGAAGGGCACTAGAGAGGGAGTTATGGGCCCTATAGGGAGATTGAAGCGGTGGGGGAGAGGGGTAAGGACACTGGAGGGGAAACAAGGGTACGGAGGGGAATTTTAATTGGGGTGTCTTGTGTATCCTACAGTGGGCATCCCCATCCACACCTGAAAAAGAAGACCCCCCCATGCAGTGCATCCCTATCTTTGGAACACCGTGAGTAGCATCCATTCCAGTTTGAGTCTAGCTCAGAAGATTAGGTACTGTACTTTAGATGTAGACGAGGTGGAGGTGCTGTGGTGTATGTATAGATTAGGTGCTGTAGTTTATGTGTAGGTTACTTGCTGCAGTTTAGATTATGTAGAATAGGTTCTGTAGTATATAGGTCAATGAGGGTCTTTAATTTATATTTAGATTACAGTAGATGCTTATTTATGGTTAGGTGCTGTTATTTAATTATTCCAGCTGGTTCAGATCATACAGTACAGTCATCAGCTGAACAAGTGCTTTTAGAAATGTTTTCCATACATATTTGTGCAGTACTGAGATTTAGAATGCCTACTGCCATCTCATAGGACATTTCACGTCTTGGTCCCAGAGGTAAAAGGCATGGCAGATCTGCTCAACCAAGGCATACTCATTGCTATTGAAACAGTGGCTTAGCTTATCACCTGCCCGTTTTATATGGACTTTGTTGTGTTTACTCTCTAAACATTAAACTCATCGGTCTCATGTCGTCTCTGCTCGAATTTCAATCTGATCGCACGTCAGAACTTTCTTTGTGTACTGTCTCATCCTTGCTTTATAGAGGAACTCTATGCAATTGTGTCCTATGTGTAATTGGAACAGTAGCATCTTTTTTGCAGCAAGCATTGGTCTGTGCTGGATCAGCATTAGTCGATACCTAGAGGTATTAGTAACAATAACTCCTTGTTCCATAAAAGTTATTACTCTTCGCTACAAGGTCTGTGTGTGCCATGCTAAAGTAGATTGCCGTACTTGAAGAAGGAGCGTTCTGTACACACTCTCTCTCCCTCTCCCCCTCTCTCTCTACGTGGCCTTCATTTTCTCAGGGAAGGTATTTGTCACCTACGAGGCCGACAGCGATGGGCATGTCAATGAGATCATCAAGTTTGTGGCCTTGCTACGTCACAATGGCTTTAACACCCGAGTAAGTTACCTGCCGGGGTGGTTTCTCTGAGATCTGCAGTTCTGTCCCTGACACTGACTTTTGCTAAGTTCGGTTCCTGTACCAGGGTGGGTTTGGTGAGTTAGGCAGACTGCAGGGCTTGCTGGCACACCATAACACCGGGACAATCGAGCACGCTCACACCCTCCCTCCCAGGGTGACAGCCAATCATAGCACCCCGCTTTGCTGAGATATTGTGCCAGAAGACTGAGGAGTTTGTGACCAAACATCAATATCGCTGATGGGGTGGGGAATTCCCTGTCTACTGAAGTCCTCCCACCTGCTTCTGGCAGTTATGTATCACAACACAGACCCCTGACGTCAGTTATCAATGCTGGGGCCAAGATTAGATTCCAGATCAAAGTTACAGCGCTTCAACAGAATGTACCACCTGGTGCATTAGTTACACTGACTAAATAATGGACACATTATAACATGCTTCAGATATACATTATTAGTCTTTGCCTTGCCAAAATGATAAAATAAAACTGAATTCTGAAGAGAACAGCTTCCACAGCCAACAGCTTTTGACACCTTAATGGTTTGGTTACATTGTTGGCTATTTCCTGTACATTCAGCTGGATGAGGAGACAGCCTTGTGTTAAAAAGTATATTTGTAAAATATTTGAATGCTTGTATTGGTTTCCAGTGTACAGTTTGAAATATATTTTATGTATTACCATATATTGGCATCAGGGTTCTCCCCAGAAGTATTCAGCAGAGTGGTGCTCAGGCCCTCGTGTGTTCAAAACGGACACGTAGGCAAGGGGGATTTGGGAGGCCGGGTGGGGGGGTTGTATGTATGTAGCTGATTAAGCTCTTTCACTTATGTCATTTCCTGCTTTCTGGGTCATTAAAACCACCCAAAAAAACCTTCAAACAATAAGGGTTAAGAAGCAGAAATCATTTAGGCTCTATCTTTAATAGAATTTTCTCTGAAGAGGAAATAAAAAGGACTACAAATAATATATTGACCTAGATTTATGAAAATGAACTCCAAAAGAAAATAAATATTACTGAAAGTGAAAGTTTAATCTATCTTCAAGATGTATGAATTTATTTATAAACTTGAAGAAATATTATGAAATAATATTTTTCCTTCATCTCCAGACTGGGTTTAATGAGTGACCAGTAGGGGTGTAATGGTACACAAAACTCTTTGTTTGGTACGTGCCTCCATTTTGACTTCTTGGTTCAGTGCATTATCAGTAGAGCAGAGAAAATGTAAAGAGTGGCGTAGTGAGTAAGGACACAGAGTGGCCTTCACCACATGTTCACTTCTCCATAAGGATTCTAGAAGACTTTTTAACATTAAATACAGTGGGACCCCCTCACTGTCTTTGTCAAACTTTGTGTTTTGCAGATCGATGTGTTTGAACAGCAGTTCCGAAGCATTAGCAAAATTGACTTCATGGAGGAGTTCATCAGCGAGGTGAGATTGAACCCAGCCTGTCTGCAAGGCATGGATTCTTCACCTCCGCTACAGGACGCTTTGGGGCGACATGGCTCAGGCAGTAAGAGCAGTCGTCTGGTAGTCGGAGGGTTGCCAGTTCGATCCCCCGCCCAGGCTGTGCCGAAGTGTCCTTGAGCAAGACACCTAACCCCCGAATGCTCCTGACGGGCTGGTCGGCGCCTTGCATGGCAGCCAATTGCCGTTGGTGTGTGAGTGTGTGTATGAATGGGTGAATGAGAAGCATATATTCTACTGCGCTTTGGATAAAGGCGCTATATAAATTTATATATTTGGGCTATTAAAATTTTACATTTACCCTGTGACCCCTCACTCTAACAGAAAGACTATCTGATCATCATCGTCATCAGCCCCAAGTACTACGAGACGGTGACAGGTGCACACGTCAGCATGGAGAACGATGAGAGGACCCTGAACACCGTCTACATCCACAAGCAGGTGGGTTCTGTTCTATTCTGCCATGGGCATCATGAAATCTCATGCTGTATGATTCATGGAATTATGAAAACAATTACCCCTTTAGCTATCAGTGAAATTCCTGCAGATTAGTGACAATTTAAAACAGATTTGTACATTTAGCAGACACTCTTATCCTGAACTACTTGATTTTATTATAATAAACGTATAATAGTTGATTAACAGATGGGTACAATACAGATTTACCTAGTTCTAATTTCATGTCAGAAAAAAGTATGCTTTTGCAGCTGTAGGCTATTTGCACTTAAACTGATGGAATGCAATAAACAAGGCGGTCTTGACATTCAAAACTAAGACCAGCATTATTGCATATTCCTGCCAGTACTTGATGAAATGCCTCAAGTTTTTATTCTTAAAATGACTTTCTTGGAACTATTTGAAGTGTTCATGTAATGTACAGCACCTATATGGTAAAGGGTGTTTCATATTTGAAGCATTTACATACTTATGGAACAGTGCTTTTTAAATGCTGTTTTGTTCAAATGATTGAAGTATGATTTTGTCAGAAGGGCATAGTTTCATTTTTAGTGAAACGAATCTAACCCTGACGATCTGGTGATTGTATCAATGCTTTAACTCATGTCATGTTAGCTCAGGGAGGATGAGGGACACTACCCTTAATGCCATCGTTCCTTTGTGCAGATCATTTTCTGTCAGTGTTTTGTATTGCTACTTCCCTGCTGCTTGGGTAACCTTTCCTTCAGCAGGCTCTTGTCTTTGAAGGTAAAAATTTTGGTTGCATCCACAACAAACACCACACATCCCATTTACTGCAAACTTCATCAGAGAAAGAAAACTACTTTGTTTTTCATTGGGTAAATTTGTACAACAGCAATAATTGTTTTTAATCAAAGCCTGGGAAAACAAAGCAACAGTTAATCACTTTCATTGCCACAATGTGTGTTCACATTCAAGCATATGTTACCTTATGTTACCTTTTGCTTCTGTTTTCCTTTAAGTTTCAGACTGCTTGGTTCATGTGGTTTGCATTCATTTCCTAGGAAGAGCACACCTGAGTATTTATTGGTAGAACCCCCAAGGCATGGAATGATGCCATTTTGTATCTATCACTCTCTCATTCCAGCTTCAGAATGAGTTCATTCAAAATGGCAGCCGAAACTTCAGGTTCATCCCTGTCCTCTTTCCTGGTGCCAAAAAGGTATGCTTTTAATAATATTGGCCATTCAGACCAGTTGTATCATTTACACCTAAGACGCACAATGGAATTAGACACAAGGGCAAGAATCTGGTAAACGTTTATATAATGTTGTGGTTTTCTGGGAAACAGTGGTTGTTTCCTGTTGTCAGCAGGGCCACATACTTTCTCAAGTGAAACTCTTCTTTTTCTTGCATATTCGCGCACTCACTGAGACTAATAAGGCTACTTGGGCTCTAGCAACCTGTTTCAACAGAGCTAGTCATTCTTGGGCACTTTTTATAATGTTCAGTGAGCTTACAGTAATTGCAATACCTGACCAATTTATTACAGCCCAAGGCAGACCCAGTAAAATGAATGTGATAAATGTATTTGTAATTTGCCTTGACAATTGCGGGGCCAGTGGGTACTGGAATTTGTCTTGTCTTGAGGACATATGATTGGAAGATGAGGTAGAGGGTGGGGAATGTGGTTGGTGGGGCGGGGTGGAGGGTAACCAGGGTGGAGAGAGGTTCACTCTTGGCTGTGCTCCTCAGTGCCATGTGCCAACCTGGCTCCAGAACACGCATGTCTACAGCTGGCCCAGAGACCGGGACGATGTCCTCCGCCGGCTGATGAGGGTGGAGAAGTACAACCCTCCTCCTATTGGGGAGCTGCCCACCATCGTCTCCATCCCTCTATAGCTGTAGCGCCCCCTGGCTGAACACCAGAACTGCAGGCAGCCTGACTTCTGACCAAGGAGGGTCAGATGAAGGAAAATACTGTTACTCCTGTGTGGGGGAGGATTTGTCTCAATTAACGGCAAGCAGAAATATAAGAATTGAGAGCTAATAATGAATATTGCAAATAAACAAAACTTACAGAAAGCGAAATATGAGTGCAAAAGTTTTGAAAAAATAAAACTGGGAAGCAAACATGTAACTTGGTTGTTTAAATTAGAGTTCCGCCTCTCATTAAACATCAGACCGACCCTGAATGTGTGGATTTCTTCAAAGCAATGGCAACTCTCAGATGATCCCTGGAGTAAAAAAGAAATATATATATATATATATCTTTTTTTTTACTCACTTTTAAAAATATATATCTGGATTTTATTTTTGTCATAAATAACTTTTTTAAATCTGGAGCTTTGTTTCTTCTTGTTTCAGGCCTTGTTTTCCAGTGCTCAAATAAGCAGATGTTCATTTGTATTTTAGTCCAGTTGGCTGTAAAACGCTTTGAAAATGAATAAAATGTACAGTGATGCTGTACAGCGTTTGTTGTGGAGACACATCTTTGTTCGGTGACATATTTTTCAAATGTCGGACTAACCACCTGTCACCCACACACTCATTGTAAGCGCAGTGTGCTATAGAGGTTAACGAGCGGACTTCTGACTCAAAGGTTAAGCGTTTGATTCCTAGTTTGAGGTGCTGCTGTTGTACCCTTGAGTAATGAAGTCTAACCTGAACAGTTTTTGCAAAATATCCAGCTGTTCGGGTAATATGTATAAATACAATATGTGTAAGTCACGCTAACACACATTGTGTTACACATGCTGGAAAAGTGTCTGCTAAATGCCAAAATGTATTTGTATGTGTGCATTTAAAAATTACTTAAACCAAAGCAGTCATGTCAGTCCAATTCCTGAAGCATGTCTGAGGGCACAGGCCCCCTCCTTTGCCCCTGGGCTTACCAGCTCCATCAGAACTGGGGAGGGAAGCAAACAAGGTTCAATCCGACAAGTGGTGAATTGGGTGGTTGGATAACTTTAATCTGAAATGAAATTGGGAAAACCTGCTGGCAGACACTTTGGCCCTTCAGGCACTACGGAAAACCTGCCGTGCAACTGTGCTGCAGGTCATACTGACAATGGAGTCAGCTGAGAGTTTTATATCAATAAATATATATATATTTCATGTAGATAGACACAAATCTGTGAACTGTACTCAGTAGGCCTATGTTACTTTGTGAATAGTTTAAAATAATGTAATTAAAGGGTGTACATTTTTTAATGAATACAAATTAGTCCTTTTATTCTTTATTCTTTCGAAAAGATTTTTTCCTCAAATGCTCATAACAATGGCTCAGCCAGGGGAACTGGACCTTTCACTCGATCTGAGTCGAGCAAAGGTAAGAAAAAGGAAAAAAAATCAGAAATTCTAGTGACACTTCCATTCGTGAATAACATAGGACTTATCTAAATTACTCAAAATCAGGAAAAACTCAAAAAGACTACACTGTAGGAAAATGTAAACATAAAAAATGAAGGCGTTTCTGTGCAGTTGTCATGCATAGCTCAATGTCCTGAGTAACTTCCATTGCTGATGCACTGGATTGACAAGCAGAGGCAATATGAGCAGGTCCCCTTTCCTCTGTCATGTATTAATGAGCAGGAATAGTTCAGACTGTCAGGAAGTGAAAACTGAACTGAAAGAGAAGTCTTTGTGCTATGACCGTTCTGTGAGGTCCTGCAGGCTTGTTGTGTTGTGTCAACACTGCCTGCTCCTCACGTTGTTCTGGTTGGACAGCATTCTTCTTGTGCTATCATCTCTTTTGAAGAAATGTGTCATTTGTGGTGTTGTGTTGGCAGCACTTTCAGGTTGTAAAACACCCAGACACATCAAAAATAAATCACAAATAGCCAATTTGGATAACTTAGAGAAATGTTGTATGTGAATAGCTTTCATCTGAGAAGGATTTTCGTAATAAGATCACTAACTTCTGTCAGGGATGGTCTGGTTTCAGAGTGATATTTAAAAATCAACAGCCAGCTAACTACAAAAAGAAGTTAATGGCAGCAACTGGCAACCACCTTAAATTGGCTGCTGTTTTACACTCAAGCAAATGATTGAACTTTTTAAAACTTCAAAAGAAAATATTTGATAATATTAACCAATATTCAGAACAAAATACTACTTCAATGAAATTACACTTCATGGCAAGTACCATTTTGTCGAAATGTATATAAACGCAATAAAATTGGGATCACACAGAAGTTTAGGTAGTCTATGCTGATTTTTTATTACACATTATTAACGATATAATGGCAGATCTCACAGCTCTACCTTATGATACAGCACAGGAATAGGGAACATAGCAAACACTGTGCAGCGTTACCTTTGAGACATCAAAAGCATGACCCTCTAAACGGCTAAAAATCAAGTTACACAAAGCAGCCTCAAACTGACTAAGAACCCCTCCATATGAAGTTGACAAACTGCAGCAGGGGCCAACCTTAAAATAATGAGACACTGAAGCTGAATTAGCCACAGCTTTCATCAAGTCATGGGGTGACTTTTTGCCTGATTCCATTTTGTAGAACAGTACGTTTTTGACATTGAAAATATTTGAGGGGTCGATAGAAAAAGGCGTATATGTAAAGATTAGGTACAATTATAATGAACTGCCTGCAATGAACAACTATATTGTACCAAGGTAATAAAGCAAAAAACTAAACTGTATAGCAACAAAACAAAAATATCTGAACCAAAATTACCACAATAAATATACCTTCCACTGCATTCAAAATGTATAAATGTGATGTACTTAGTTGTAAATGTAAATTGGCAGAAGTAATTTTCTTCTGCCATTGTCATAACAGTTGAGATTAACATAACCTTAGATTGTCCGTAGCTTAGCAATGCTACAGCAATTTATGCAGAAGCAACATCCTAGCGTTCCATAGCATTTACTTGGAAAACTGTACCAACATCTTGTAAAACTACAAGAAATAAACAGAATGATTCATTTATAGAATCGCAGAAATAAAAACAACTGACAAAATTTCCCTTTTTAATCTTTAAAGTTCTATTCAGTTCAGTAATTTTAGTGCAAACCATGTAAGTTACTGTACATTTACTGGATTTTGAGGTGTAACATGATGTAACAATGAACAATGTCAGGAAATTACACAAAACAAAAAAGCCAAAAAAACAAAACAAAAAAAGTACAATTTTAAAGAAATTAGTGTATCAACATAAATGTGCAAAATTATCAACAAATATAAATAAATGGCAGTCATTATCAACATGCTGTTAAAGATTTAGGGAGGGAATATTTACAATGGCAATGTCACGGATGGAAAACAACCCCAGGCTTTGAACCAAAGCCTGCTAAACAAAATAATTCATAGAATAGCTGTACCAAAAAACAGGAACAAAAAAAAAAAAAAAGGCTTTCATTTTTACAATAACCAGAGCCCTTCTTGACCTTCAATGAATATAAAGACCTTAAAAGGAGTGTGACATTTTTTAGATATTCCGAGACCTGAACACATTCAGACTTCAGTAAAACTTCAAACATAACGTGGGACAGACCAGCAGCTCAAATCTTTCAGTAAGAAAACTGAAAAACGCAGGAGAAGAATCCGTTTTGACATCCTAAAAAGTGCTTTCACACTGGCCAGTCATTTGAGCTTAGACTGTGGTTTCTGCAGCTTGCAAGGAAGTGGAGTGGAGAGGAGGTGTTTACATTATAATTCCAGAAAACTGCTAACGCATTATGAGCAGGAGGTGCAGGTAGCAGACATCTTGCATTTCAGATCCAAAAAAACAAAACAATTCTGAACATAATATAGATACTGAACACATTCTTGTGGTTTTACCAGTACCTATATACTAATGTTAAAATAACATTTGATTATGATAAAATAGGTCAAAAGCTGTTCTACACTGAATGGAAATCCTGTGGCATTTTAAAATGCACGGTAATGAAGAAGCATGTGATGATTTCTGATATTTGGCACCAGCTATGAGGGGCTGCAGAGTGACTTTGCAGCATTATGCGTAGCCTCAGTCATACAGAACGGCACACACAGACCATTTCAGAGAAATACACACAGTCATTGTGGGTGCAGAAGTATTTTTACATTGCTTGGCAGGGAGATGACTATTGACGCTGGCAAACATTGTAGCATTTCAACGGACGTGAAACAGGGCACGTTTTTCTCGCCTTGTTTCACACCCAGGTTATATCCTCAGAAGGTGATAACTTCAGTTCCAATGGAATAAGTGAAAACACTGTAGACTTCCACGCCAGTGTGCACACAAAATGTACACTTTCTTTGGGTTTTCTAACTGCAGTCCTGGAGAGCCGCAATGTCGACAGCTTCTCTGGTTTCCTTTCATTATCCAGTTTAAACTTTGGATACCAGACCTTGGCCGGGTGCAGGCACTCTGTCATGGACTGTTTTGCAAACAATTACTTAAATTAAGCACTCAAGTCATTATGACCTTCCAGGACTAGAGTTCGATATTTTCCCATGAATTTCATTACACTTCATTCTATACATTAGAATCAATGTCAAGGTCTGTTTAGAAGGACATCCCAGATGATGGTTAAAAGTATAAATATTTCACAGAAAAGAATTCTAGCTTTCTTTTTTAAAGAGATTATCTGCAACACGTACACTGGGCATAAGTACAATACCAAGTAATTCCCATAATTCAGATAGGTACTTAACAGAATTGCTGTAGGTATTTATTTTTTGTTTAAATTTGGCATCTCCAATCCTACCCGAACTTGGGAGTGTCCAATTGGTAAAATAAGTACAAGGATATACACCCCCTGCTGCTGGCTCAGGAGAGTGCAGAATTGAGGGTGGTGCCAGCAAACGCCTTCTTTTCCTGTCACAGCCACAAGCTGTGCACAGGTAGAGTAGGGGTGGAGGAGGCCCAATCGTATGTGTGCGCAGACAACAAGCCACGGTGCAGGGAAACTTTGAGACCTAAGAGGGCTACACAGCTTATTTTTCTTCCAGTTTATCTCAAGATCCTTCAGACACAAAGCCGCAAGAATAATCTAGAATCTAGAAAGTAAGCGATTAACCTGCCCGTCCTTGCCTTAAACAATATCCAGTTCTAGAGACGTGTCAGACGCGTAGGAGGACGAAGCCCTGCTCAAACATCCATCAGCTCCCCTTACACTGATGTTCTTCTGCTTTGGCCCCATTAGTTAGCCTTTAATTCCAGTAAAATCCCCATGAATGGCACAGTTGTTTGTGTAGCTACAAAAAAATGCTGTTGTGACAGGCAGCAGATGGAGATGATGAGAGATAGGCCTCTGTTGGGCACAGCCTGGAGCTCATGGTCAAATTTTAGTACCAAAAAAACGAAAGTTCAGCGTGACAGACATGACAGCAACACTGCCTGGAGGTCGAGCAACCACCCCCCCCCCCCCCCACCTTCCCCCCTCCACCCCCCTACAGGGGCGACAGTCTGTCACTCTGACAGCAGGCTCCAGGGAGTGCAGCTACGGCCTATGAGAAGAGATGCTTTGTGGGTAACAGTAGTGTGGCACCATTCACATGCTCCTGGGTCTGGATTAAGGGGTCGGGAAGGAGGGAGAGGAGGGGGGTTCAGTTGAACATGATGGACTCGGGGTCCTGGTTCATCATCTGGGCCATGTGTCGCAGAACGTCCTTCTTGGTGATGATGCCCAGGAGACGCCTGCAGAAACGCAGCAACAATTACACATTTATAAACCACATATTTCAAAGATATTAAATATTATATAACTGGGGTATTTTCCAGGGTAAGTAAAATAAACTGGGCTATAACTTACTACTGTAAAGTGCATAATTATTTTGAGTTGTATTACTTTCTGTTGTTATACACACTCCAGTGAGCACTGGTTAATGTACAAAACAAGCTGTCCAATTTGTTAGCACAATGCATAGTACTGATATTGATATTGAGATTGATATTTGCACCATGTTCCGGTGTGTTCCACGGCTCTCACCCGCTGCGCGTCACCAGGCACTGCCGGAGACCCAGCTTGCGGAAGATGTCCACCACCGTCTCCATGGGCGTGTGGTCGGTGACGGTGAAGGGGCTGAGGTTCAGGATGCGGCGGAGCTTCAGGGGCTGGGGGTTGCTGGCGGGCAGCTGGGGCGCGTCCTCAGTGAAATACACCACCGAGTTACTCACCACCCCGTCCTGCTTCTGCCGAGCTGTCTCTGAGAGAGGCACAGGCCCAGAGACACAGGCTTAGAGAGTGTGTGTGTGTGTGTATGTGTGTGTGTGTGTGTGTGTGTGTGTTTGTCTGAGTGTGTGTGTGTGTGTATGTGTGAGTGTGTGAGAGTGTATGTGTGAGTGTGTGTGTGTGTGTGTGTGTGTTTGTCTGAGTGTGTGTGTGTGTGTGTGTATGTGTGAGTGTGTGAGAGTGTATGTGTGAGTGTGTGTGTATGTGTGAGTGTGTGAGAGTGTAGGTGTGAGTGTGTGTGTGTGTGTGTTTGTCTGAGTGTGTGTGTGAGTGTGTGTGTGTGTCTGTGCGCGTTGTGCTCAGTGAGTGTGCTCGTGTCTACGTGTGTACCAGTGTGTGTTTGTGCATGTGTATGTGTGCGAGAGAGTGTATGTGAGCGTGCAAGAGAGTGAGTTCTTGTACATGCGTGTGTGTATCAGACTCACTGATGGCCACGGTCAGGTCCCTGCGCTGCACGAAGCCGATGAGCCTCTCGGACTCGCGGGACACCACCACGGGGAAGCCGTTGTAGTCGGTGTCTTTGATGAGCGCCTCCACGTCCTCCACCGTGGTGCCCTCCTGCGTGAGCACGGCCAGCGGAGGCTCCCCGCGCCGCGGCCTCATCACGTCCGTGGCCAGCGTGCGGTGCGTGAACTCGTCCTTCACGTCCAGGAAGGGGTATCCGTTCAGCTGGATGTGCGCCTCGTAGATGCCCTCCTTCCCGAACGCGTCCGCCACCCACTTACTGGTGACCGCGGCCGCCATCAGGGGCACGATGTACTCCAGCCCGCCCGTCAGCTCGAACATGATGACCACCAACGACACGGTCATCCGCGTCACCCCGCCTGATGACATCACAGTTCATTTTTACTAAATGTTACCAACCGAAATCTTCAATCACATGAAAGAATCATTTTCCATTCAAATAGTCATGAAAATATCTCTATTTTAAATTTGGCCATAATCCAAAATAAGTGTTACCAACTCAACCTATTGGATTTGATTGATTGATTTTTTCTGTCAATCATTTTTCACTGTCAATCAACGATGTTGGAACATTAACATCTACAATAAATTAACCGAATTTCCCAATTCAAACGTTTCCATTTGCACCAGCTTTATATTTGCACTTCCATCCGCATATCCGCTAGATAACCTACTAGTAATATCATTATTAATTCAACAGAACTTTCTTCAGCCTGCCCAAACCTGTTCCCTGATATACCATCCTATAGGTTCTCTCTCCAACCCAAACAAAGCACACCTCATACAACCTCATCTTGTTTGAGTTGCTAAATAGTAGGATCAGGTGAGCCAAATTACAGTTTGTGAAAACCTACTGGACCAGAAATGCTTCAGGAACATGGTTGGCCAGGCCTGGTTTCAATTAACTGGCTGTATAATAACATACAGTGGGAGCAATAATTATTTGATCCCTTGCTGATTTTGTAGGTTTGCCCACTTACAAAGAATGGAACTGTGTAGAATTTTAATCATAGGTACATTTTAACATTGAGAGACAGAATATCACAAAATAATCCACAATAACAACATCATATAAATTTTATAACTAATCAGCAATAATTCTGGCTCCCACAGACCAGTTAGTTTTCCATTAAGAAGCACTCCTAATCTCAACTCATTACCCAAAACACCTGTCAACTCGTTACATCGTTATGTCGCTGTATAAAAGACACCTGTCCACACAATCAATCAGATTCCAACGTTTCCACCATGGGCAAGACAAAGGAGCTGTCTAAGGACATCAGGGACAAAATTGTAGACCTGCATAAGGCTGGGATGGGCTACAAGAAAATAAGCAAGCAGCTTGGTGAGAACTCCATCTGTTGGAGCAATTATTAGAAAATCCTGCTGTGCGCGCAAGGTTCCTCTGCTGAAGAAGGCACATGTACAGGCCCGTCTGAAGTTTGCCAAAGAACACCTGGATGATCCAGAGGAGGCTTGGGGGAAGGTGATGTGGTCAGATGAGACCAAAATAGAGCTATTTGGCATCAACTCGACTCGCCCTGTTTGGAGGAAGAGAAATGCTGAGTACAACCCCAAGAACACCATCCCCACTGTGAAGCATGGAGGTGGAAACCTTATGCCTTGGGGGTGTTTCTCAGCTAAGGGGACAGGATGACTTCACCGTATCGAGGGGAGGATGAATGGGGCCATGTACCAGGAAATTTTGGGCGACAACCTCCTTCCCTCAGTGAGAGCACTGAAAATGGGTCATGGATGGGTCTTCCAACATGACAATGACCCAAAACATACGGCCAAGGCAACAAAGGAGTCGCTCAAAAAGAAGCATATTAAGGTCCTGGAGTGGCCTAGCCAGAGACCTAAATCCCATCGAAAATCTGTGGAGGGAGCTGAAACTTCGAGTTGCCAAGCGACAGCCTCGGAACCTTAAGGATTTGGAGAGAAAAACTACAAGAAACGTCTGACCTCTGTGCTTGCCAACAAAGGTTTCTCCACCAAGTATTAAGTCCTATTGTTCTATGGATCAAATACTTATTTTATGTGAAAATATGATATTCAATTTATAAAATGTATATGATGTTGTTATTGTGGAATATTTTGTGATATTCTGTCTCTCAATGTAAAAATGTACCTATTATTAAAATTCTACACAGTTCCATTCTTTGTAAGTGGGCAAACCTTGAAAATCAGCAAGGGATCAAATAATTATTGCTCCCACTGTAAATCTGTCTGTGACAGAAATATCACCTTCGCATTGGGCTGAAAAGACCCAGGGAATGAGTATGGCTGTTCCAGGCTCTTACCCAAACAGGCGGCAGCCCCCACCATGGCGTACAGGCCCGGGGTGACGCAGTCTGCCCCTGGCCGGCACCAGTTCTTAAATATGATCCAGTCGTGGTGGTGATAGGCCATCTGCTCCACCGCAATGCCCACAATGCGCCCGGCTATCGCCCCCACCGCCATGCTGGGGATGAACAGCCCCGAGGGGATCTGGAGGAAGCACAGGATCACAGGATCTCAACAGAGCAGATATCACAGCGGATCTCAACAGAGCAGGAGATCCCAGAAGATCTGAACAGGGCAGAGATTACGGGGGGATCTGAACAGATCACAAGATCAAAGGGGATCTGGACAGGGTAGAGGTCACAGGAGATTTGACAGCACAGGAGATCTGAACAGAGCAGAGATTACAGGGGATCTGAACATGGCAGGAGATTCACTATTAGACAGTTTGTAACATTACATTAATGTAAACCGTTATTTAGCTCACACTTTTATCCAAAGCAAATTACAATTGATTAAACAAAGGAGCCCCCCCCCCCCCCCCCCCCCGGAGCAATATAGGGTTAAGGGCCTTGCTGAAGCGCCCAACAGCTGCACTGATCTTATTGTGGATACACTAGGGCTTGAACCACCAACCTTCCGGGTCCCAGTCAAGCACCTTAGCCCCTAGGCTATAGACCGCCCCATAGCCAACATAAAACTCCACCCCTTTTACCCACGATGCCCCGGCTGACCTTCATGCCAAAGGTGAAGATGGTGATGACGATCTTGAAGACGAGGGCGAGGGCCAGCTGCCACAGGGCGGTGTAGACCCCGGGCCCTGCCGGCCGGTCGGGGATGTCGTCCAGGGGCCGCGTCATGTTGGCGTCGTTGATGTAGTCGCAGAGCTGGGAGGACTCCAGGGCCCCGCAGTCGTTGAAGAGTTCGGAGATGAGCTCGCTGGTGCTGCGGCGCGTGTAGGGGTTGGGGAAGGCCAAGATGGCCGTGATGCCCGTCACCGCCATCACCTCCAGCACCGGGTAGCGGCCCAGGCGCGTGGTCTTCCTCCGCCGGCACCAGGCGATGTTGCCCCGGATGAAGAGGGTGCCCCACAGGCCCCCGAAAACCCCCAGCAGGATGAAGGGCACCAGCTCGGCCATGTACCACGGGGTGTGGTACTCCACGTAGAACAGCACCAGCCGGCTGTTGCCGAACGGGTTGATGGAGCGCAGAGTGAAAGCCGCCACCAGGGCGGCGAAGAAGGACCGCCACAGAGTCTTCAGCGGGAAGTAGTAGCTCACCTGCCAGAAAAGCGCACAGGGCACCACAATTCACCACCAGCATCACGCAAGCGCACAGTGATTACAGGGAATCAAACAATCCAATGGCCTGATCGAAGGGTTGCTTTCCAACACTTTACTAGGCATATCCGGATAATTATCCAGAACAGAAATCTCACTTAAGGTGTTGAAATACAGACAGAGAAGGCCCTACATCACTGGCAGTGACAGAGCAGCCGGGCGCAGTGACAGAGCAGCCAGGCGCAGTGACAGAGCAACCAAGTGCGTGCCCCAGTCCAAATAGCCTCACTGCTCCCCGATATGTCTCCTCTGAGAACAGCCCAACCCACCTGTTGGCACACAAGGCACAGAATGCATGACCGCCGCAGTGTGGGAACGCCCGTACCTCCTCCAAGCTGAAGAGGACCCCGCCGATCGGAGCCCCAAAGGCGACAGACACCCCTGCGGCCGCTGCAGCGGACAGCACCTGTCAATCACAGAGTCCCAGCCTCAGAATGATCTCAACCCGCAACCCGTTTCAGCATGGGAATCAGATGACCGTTGACCGTTATAGTGCATGCGCCAAATAAAACGGAAGGTAATGTAACATGAAACTGAAAAAACAGGCTTTCAACATGCAAATTTGATGACGTTGATAATAAGTGATTGTAAATATTATTACCACCTAACCAATCATTACGAAGTATATTCATCTCTGTCTAAAATCGAAATATCTTCACTGATAGTCACAGTTGGTCAATTGCAGTCAGTCATGCTCAGTTATATTCATGACCGGTCGTGGTTACAGTCACGGTCGTGGTTACAGTCACGGTCACGGTCACAGTCACAGTCACGGTCACAGTCACAGTCACAGTCACGGTCAGGCTGACCTCTCTGCGCTTGCCCTCGTTCTTGCTGTACTTGGAGAACAGGCTGCTGAAGAGGTTTCCACAGCAGCAGGCCACGTGCACCAGTGGGCCCTCCTTGCCCAGGCTGAGCCCAGAGGACACGGCCAGCACCAGGGTGACCGTCTTAATCAGCAGGGTCCACTTCCCCAGGTAGCCGCGGATGATGAAGCCACTCAGGATCGTCTTTATCTGCGAGAGGCAGGGGCAGAAACACAACTCCTGGGTCACCTGTTGAGCGATAGGGCCAATGGCTGGCACTGACGCTGGCAAAAAGCCTTCCAGTTCTCAGCTCCTTTAGCGTGGAATGAGCTCCAGAAAGAACAGGATTTACTGACATTTACAGGAGTATCACAGAATGATTTTAAAGCCAGGTTTAATGTTATGGAGGAACGTGAAATTTGTCATTGTTTTGACCCTTAATTAATTTATGAATTTATGTTAAATGTTGTAGTTTGGTTGTGTGTGCAATAGATTGCTACTTTCTTGGCCAGGGTCCCTTCTGAACAAGACATTTATAATCTAAATGAGACCAACCTGGTTAAATAAAGGATAAATAAAAATATATAAATAAAACAGTGGAGGAAACCCCATTCAAACAGCTGTATGCAGGGTGTGAAAATGTACAACCTCTCCTGTTTCTTAGCAAAAAGAAAATAACGTAAATATTTCCCGTTTCATGAAACAGTCACAGCATAGACACGCGCCTATTTCATGAGAAAATCATTGCACAGAAACACAGGCATATTGTATGGAGCATGAAGACACAGGCCATGTTTCAGTCCGAAAGGGAAGATGCTACACACTGCAGGAGCAGCTCTGATACCCACCTCAGGGATCCCCGAGCCACAGGCGTACGGAGCGAACACCCGCACCAGAGTCACCGCCAGGAAGGAGAAGAACAGCGCCCACATAACGTACAGGAAGTAGTTCAGCACATACGCGCCGCCACCCTTCAAAAAGACAAGACTTCATTAGAGGGCACACTCGACCTCAGAGGACACAAACAGCTATCTGACTTCCCCATGGGAGAGGACACAGGTCTTTCCCCCCCCGCAAACGGTCAGAAGACAATTGTGTGTTATTGCCTCGGGACAGCAATAACATAGTAGTGTTAACGCGCGTACTGCTAGCATAAATGTTGGTCTGATTCTCAAGAGAGCAGTTCACAGAATTCTGACGTATCCGACACACGCCCCCACTCGCTGTTCAACTCTGGCCCTTGCTGCACCCATAGTTTGCCCAAAGCAACACCTTCACCTTCAGCCTGCCTTTTCCCGAACCAAAGTGATTGAGGAAGGAGGTCCCAGAAGAGGGCTCATTTCTGTAACGGACACTGCTTTCACCAGGCTTTATAATGCACAGGCGAAAGCTTGGTCTGATACGCCCACTCCGACACGGGGCTTTACCAGCGCATGGCCAGTCATGAGCTCGGACCACTTCTGCCACTGCGGGCACTTGTCGCGGTCGTCGAAGGTGGTCTCGTTGGAGGTCCAGCAGCACTGCTCGTGGCTGTACCAGAACGCAGACAGGCAAACCCCCTCCTTCAGATCCGTCATCCAGTCCACCGCCAGGTCGATAACACCCGCCAACGTCCCTGCGTGCAGGGGAGACGAGCTCAAGTCCAACGAGGAAACAAAACCCAGGGAAAGAGTATGGTTGGGCATACACTACCAACTATTTATTAGCCAGGTCTTTCTGGGAAAATATTTAACAAATAGACTCTTTATGCTTTTTTTGTTTGAGTGTGTCAAATCCCCATGCAGTCAGTGGCATGTAGTACAGGGACATGTCTGTGCAGTACTGGTGTGGGCACAAGAGGTCAGATCTCTAACGTTACCTGACAGGAGACCAATCAGCAGCATCACCACCCATCCTGACCAAGCATCCAGCAGACTCTTAATGAACTCCCAGATTGACTCCTTACTCTTGCTGGTGATCTAAGCAGGCAGCAAGAAAACAAACACACTCAGTCTTCCAGGGGAGGACAGAGGGAAGCCACCTCAGACTGACACCTGGGTTCCAACTGGAATTCCACATCCAGATTCATAAACATTTTTGAAGAAAAAAAAAACATTCAAAAGGAAAGATAAGATGACAGGCTTATGGTCCACGTATAAATAGTGGATTGTGAGCAGCCTAAGTGGTCTGTATGGCTGCGTCCTTGTCATCGGACATTATGTTGTTATGACCTGTGTTAGCACAGCTGAGGACATTACTTCACATTACAATCACATGGCAGCCTGTAGAGTAGAGGAGAATGCTGTCTACTACACCAGATACATGCTGATGCACTGTCCAAAGCCTCCGGTGGCATTAATAAAGTATGGAATCAAGTCACAGTGTGCATATTTTTTTCTCTCTTCAGTATTGGAGAATGACATGGCTGAGTCTGGTGACTACCTTTCTGTGCCGGTCTGTGTCACGTGACTTCTCCCGAAGCCAATCAATGGTGTGGAAATCCTCGTATGTGCCCACATCTGGCATGGGCTCGTCCAGGAAGTCCATGAGGTTCCCAGACCCATTCATCTCCTCTGTGGGAGTCATACTGGTTTCCGCTGAAGGGAACGCAGGACGATTTTATTAAAAGCACAATCATGAAACCCAGAATGACACTTATACTTAGTGTCATACTAATAGCTAGACATATGAAGTAATATGGACATTTTTTTGCCCTTGAAACAAGACGTGCTTCTGCCAGGGAAACCTTCACAAGTCAGTAACAGTTTTGTTTTACTACTTACGTAAAAAAAAAATCTGACAACTTTGAAAGAAGCCGAAAGGATTAATTCATTCATTCATTATCCTAATCCGCTTATCCTGAACAGGGTCACAGGGGGGCTGGAGCCTATCCCAGCATGCATTGGGCAAAAGGCAGGAATACACCCTGGACAGGTCGCCAGTCCATCGCAGGGCACACACACCATTCACTCACACACTCATACCTATGGGCAATTTAGACTCTCCAATCAGCCTAACCTGCATGTCTTTGGACTGTGGAAGGAAACCGGAGTTCCTGGAGGAAACCCACGCGCACACAGGGAGAACATGCAAACTCTACACAGAGAGGCCCCGGTCGACCGGGATTCGAACCCAGGACCCCCTTGCTGTGAGGCGCCAGTGCTACCCAAGGATGTTTGAAATAATTATATTGAGCACCATCTCGATAGTAATCGATTGTCAATTGCCCAGCAGATAAGATCTCACCATTGCCATTTTGCATCTTCTATAAACACAAGACATACAGTATTTAGGCTACTTCATCTATACGTGCACCAGCGATGTTCTGCAGTGTTTTCCTACTGACTCCAGCGTAGATACTGAACAGTGTACCTCATACTGGACTGCAGGTTAAACCGGTTGACTACTGTCAATCCACCCAGACAATGAATCAGGGAAAATTAGCCCAACCAGCTAGGTTTACTGCAAGTTACAGTAGCGTCATGAAGAAGGATATGTTTTGCGTCCGTTCTAGCAACATGCTACATTTACATGTACAATCTCAATAACACTGTACACACCTGCCAATATATCAATGTGTTGTTATGAAATGCCGCTGTATCTTTCCAAACTAACGTTATGCGCATTGTTTCAGGATATTAGGTAACTGCATGGATTAAAACGTCAGGGACATTCACAGATTGTCTGACAGGTTGCTAGCAAAGGTTAGCAACATTCAGTAGGATTCAGCACTAAGCTCGCACCTTACCCGCATATGATTTTTATGCAAAACATAGCTAGCATCTGAATAAAGACAGCATTTTTACATTAAGTTGCATCAGTGTTGCAGCAAGCTCACATGACTGCATCAGTCCATTATTATAGCTAGCCAGTTTGCTTAGCTAGGTAATGTTAGCTAACTTGTAGCAATATGCAAACAATTTCTTACCTTCGGCAGCAATGATTCTCGGTATATTTATACTATTTTAAAAGAAATGTATTCCTTGATATCGCTTAACCGCCCAAAAAGCGCTCATTTTAGGTTGCTTTTGCAAAATGTATCAAAATCTTTAGAGAAGAAGGCGTCAGTGATTTCAATTCTGGTTGAGCGATTCCACAATGCACAGCTCTCCGCTGTCATGGCGTCTCGAATTTTTTCTCGCAGAAACCAGTTGGCATCAGTTACTGTGTCATGATGTCTCTCCCTGTAACGTAGTCTAAACATTTTTTTTTAAAAACATAGGAGAAACGTTATTGGTATAAGTTACAACAGTTGGTTTGGTAATCATCGTAATTATCGTTAGTAATAATAAATAGCCTACCAGTGAAATCCAAATGTTGCTGTTGGCAATAGCCAGAGGCGTCTAGGAGCTGAGCTTGCTTTCAGTGTCTATTAAAAAAGTGCATTATTTTAAAGTGAGCTACCTATACAAAATGAATGGTATCATGCTTTAATTATGGTTTGCATTAAAACTTCTGTGAAATAACACGGTTTTTGCTTTGCAGAAAGCTTTTGAAGTGGTATTCCTAATATGAATAGATTGCATTTACAGTTAATGGACTAAAAACAAACAATGAAACCGTGTCAAGTACACTATGTTAATGGTCTTCACAAAATCAGTGCTTTTCATAAAATGTGTATACAAGATTCATAAAAATCATTCCTTACTGAATTCTGACCTGGTTAGGGCCGACAGAGTAGCTCATGATTGGCCTAAGAATTAGAGAAGGAGCACATCAATATAACAACTATGTTGGGCTTTGGTGACATGCTGAAGTCATGTATGTCCCAATCAGCGCTACTGTCAGCAGAGGCTCTTCTTGGACACAGCCTCACCCTGATCTTCTGTGTGTTCTCCTTGTCTACCTCCCATCTGCTCCCAGCTCCTGTCCCACCTCCTCTAGATGCCACTGGAAGCGGCATGGAGAGCAGGGCCAAGACCAGAGCGGCATGCAAGATGGGGGAAAAAATGTTTCAACTTTTTAACTGAAACAGCCACAGCATGAATGCTCTGGCCGCTGACATGATGATTTTGTACAGTGTGATGCTGTGAGTGTGATTTTGGTTACAGCAGTGGTTAAATAAAAATTGGAGTGGACACAAGATTGTGAACTTTTACAACGGTTTAGAGTAAATTAGCATTTAAGCTAACTATAGCTATACATTATGCGTATTCAGTGCGCCCTTTGTAGTGGGTCTGTGAGAATGCGTGTGAAAGACCTAAGACTGCCAGGAGAGAGCATTTTTCAAAGCCCTCTTGGTAAATGCTACTGCCAAAGGTCCATATCCATCCAGCTGGTCCTGACACATTACTATAAGTAGCCTAAATATTTCAGGCACAGGCTATTAACTGAATGATTAAGCTGCCTGCTGCAAATTCCAGAAACATATTGTGGCTGCCAAGTATCATGACATTACATTACTGTACATGTAACAACTGAGTGGAAAGGTATGATGAGAGTAAAAACAATTATTGGGAGCCATTGAACACACAGTAGACCTTTTTGTGATCACAAAAGAGATTATGTGAATTATTTGAAAATGCCCAGCTGAATGATTAACCTCTTCTCTTTACCAGTCTCAGAAAGCTGTGAAGTAGAGCTTCTCAACCTGTGCGCCGTGGGCCATCTTTGCTTGTCTTGTAAACTTCAGGTATTCAAAAGGCCAAAGGCAGGAAGAGCTTGTATGACATTCATGGCAACTGAGAAGTAGAGACTTGAAGTACTTGAAGTCTCCAGGGGTATCTGCTCCTCTTCCCCATTCTGAATTCAAAGATTGTATTGTTTTACACCAGGGGTCGGCAACCCTGGTCCTGGAGAGCCGCAGGGTGTGCTGGCTTTCATTGATACTTGGCATTAATTGATCAGTGAAAGCCGTTGATCACACAGTTAACTCACCTCACCTGGTTTCTTGGGTCTGAATCGGTTGCTTATTTTAAAGTGGAGACGAAAGCCAGCACACCCTGCGGCTCTCCAGGACCAGGGTTGCCGACCCCTGTTTTACACCATCATTTTCACATTTGGAACAACGTTGTGCAAAATCTAGACCTAATTAGCCTAATTTCTGCAGACTTTGTTGGCACAATCATTACACAGTTAAATCTAGCTATATGTTTCTTCTTTATTTCTTTGCTTTCTATTTTCTGCTGCTACAACTCTCGTGTCCAAACTTACAGTAGCCTTGGTCCTGCAACATCATTATTTACTTCAGTGGTTTCATTGTCAAGAACTAGATTAAACAAAAAGGACAATGAAACCACTGAAGTAAATAATGGCAATTAATAATTTGATTATGGTAATGCCAGTTAATAACTACATTAACAGAGAAGGACTCCACTGACTCTACAGAAGAGAGATGGCACCCAAGCTGCTAGTCTTAATCAGGTCAGTTCCCGACACCTTGCAAGGGTGCCAGCCAGGCCATAGGCATATGACCTGTGCCTGCATGTTTCCCAGGGCCTGTGACCAAAACATATGGCCCTACACCTTTGTCTGCAAGGTGCATTTCAGAGCTACAGTACTGATATACAACAGCACTTCTCATTGCCTAAAGTATTTGAGCTAGCTTTTTATTATGCGGAGACTGCCCCACACATAAATGTCAAACATAAAGCTAAGCATGTGATTAACGTGAATAACCTGACTGTTGCAAAAGCATTAGTCATTGATCTTACAAAGCACATCCAAAACATGAGGTAAGATCTTCATAGTGTGAGAAGGCTCAGAGCTACCTATTCATCAATGCCCAGAGAAATTACAGGTCTGGAATCCTACTTACTGTCATGCTTTTACCACATGTCAGTGCATGCTGGGAATTAGAAAAGGCTGCTCTGTCTTCACTCCTAGTGGGTTCTGTCTGACTGTAACAGTTTATAGTCCTACTGAAAACTGTGGTGAGTCATATCTGTTGCATTAGATATGGACAACTAGATATAATCTACAGTGCATGGATACCTCAACAAGATTCCTAATAATATGTATTCTGGCATATTCTTGTATAATCTTGCATTCTAGAAGTGGTGAAATTGGAACTCCCTATCAATTGCTTTAACCACATTATTAAATACTTTCTTTCTTGAATTGACTGACATCTATCATGCATTCTTACTTTTATCCAGCAGGTGGTGATACCAGCCTAGAGCTGAGGGTTGTGCTGTTATGGGTGAGGCACAGGGAAGAGCTGTGTGGACAACACCATCCTGGCCAGAAAAGTGTCACACAGATTCAAAGGAAAGAATTAACAGAGATATTGAAGGGGGAGTACAAACAGATGTTATGAGCAAATAAGAGAGAAAAAAAGTCTGAATGTATTCCAAGTGACTACTGGGACAGAAAGAAAAACTGCATACTGTATGTCAACATTTACTATAAGGCCAGAACAAGTGTTATCTGCGATATTGCCACAAGGGGGCACAGCAGTGAACAGTGAACTAAACAAAAAGTAACATTTTTACAAACTTTTATATACAGTCCTGTGCACATAGGCATATGTAACAAAATTACAGAAAGCAAATATGCTTTCAAAAATAATGAAAAGCTGTTCCTAAATGTCTAGAACATTAATATAAGCTAAATCAAATCAATATTTGTTGTGTCTATTAAGTACACAGTTTTATAAGAAAATCAGCTGGCAGGTTGTTCCGAACATATTCGAGAATTTGCCACGGTTCTTCTGCAGACTGGCTGTCTCGCCTACTTCTGGATATCCATGTAATCCCATACAACCTATTTTTATCCAAAAAGTCTTTTAAATAATGTTTAGGTTCTGGTTGGTTGCAGGAGTTAATGGTGCCTTATTGGAGATTAGAATGCACATTGCTGCTGCCTCTGGTCCTTGGCCATGCCCCTTGATGACTCACATTGTGACGATGTGGCTTCATCGGTAGGGTGGCAAGAACAGAGCTGAGTATCTGTACATCTATAAAATCTGTAGCATTACTACACAGACTGCCTGAACTTGTTGTTGTTAGGAAATACTTTCTAGTGATGTCATTGCCAGACACACATAAAAATTAAAGCAACATATTTCAGTAAATATATTACTACTGATCTTCTGTGATTTTCATGCACAACAGTTTCTAGAGTTTGCAGGGAATGGTGCAAAAAAAAACATCCAGCGAGCAGCAGTACAGCGGGCAAAAACTTATTGTTAATGAGAGAGGTCAGAGAAGGGCCAGACTGGTCAAAGCTGACAGGAAGGTGACAGTAACGCAGATAACCACATGTTACGTCTCTTCTGAAAGACAGCAAACACCATCTCCGACAGCACAGTCTCACAGTGGTATGCAGAAGAGCATCTCTGAACACCCAATATGTCAAACCTCTTTAGTGGACAGACTACAGCAGCAGAAGACCAATACGTCCAAAAGTCTAGTACATATCTCATAAAGTGCTGACTGAGTGTACACCTCGATAAAAGACTGCAGTCTGCTCAGCTGAAGAGTTGGATAGAAATTTGAGACCAAAATTGAGTGTGTGTGTTTGTTCATAGTTGTGTGTAATTGGAAAGATTTCTCTGTGCATCTTTGGTTTCATCCGTGCTATGTTTGATATATAAACTTGCATAGTTAATACATTTTTATTTTTAATGGGTCAGTAGCAGTTTGCAAAAATTGTTTGTAAAGATTTTGTCACATTTCATGTTTGCATGTCATGTTTTATGTTTAGTCATTGTCTTAGTTACATTATTGTCATGTCACATATTATGTTAGTCTAGCCTCGCCACGTTTTTATGTTTTATTTCTTGTTACGTTTCATTGTCATGTCATGTTATGTTTCATGTTTAGTTCTTGTTACCATTTATTTCTTAGTCTTGCCATGTCATGTTATATAGTTTATTGTCATTGTTTTGCAAATATTATGTCAATTTATGTTCCATGTTATGTTGTACTGTTCATAGGTTTAGCATACACTTTTTCGTGTCTTTCTGCAAACCTTGCATTGCATGCTTTCTTTCTCTCCCTTTCTGTCACTCACACCCTAATTGTTTCAATTTCCCTTGTCTATTTACTAAATCTACTAATGCTAGATCAGGATTGGGTAATACTAACATACTAATCATGTGTTCATGTTACCTTACGTTTCTTGTGCATGTCATTTACTAATTTACTAATACTAGGGCAGGATAGGTTTATTACTAACGATTACTAATTACCTTGTTAACTTGTCAATCCTCCACACCTGATTTCCATTCTCTTGCTGCTCTCAAGATAATTGTCTACACCTGTCTACACCTGTCTACACCTGCCTACACCTGCATAAAAGCTCAGTTTCATATCATGTCTGTGTGAAATTGCCGGGTTTTTTTTTTTTTTTTTTTTTTTTTTTTTTTTTTTTTTTTTTTGGGGGGTAGGGGGGAAACCATTGTTTAGTGATTGCTGGTTCGGTGACCGGCGCCTCTTTTTGACTATGTCCTTGCCTACTGTTATTGTACCTTTGCCTCTCTGCTCTGTTTACGGTTACGACTTCCGCATCGCCCTCGACTACGACCCTGCCTGCCGCCCGCCTGTACTTCTGCCCCGCTGACCGCTCTCCTGCTACCGGACCTCCCTGCACGTCTACCGACTACGAATTTGCCTCTTCCCTCGGCACTGTGTTTTCGGAGTATTTATTGTTTTATTGGCTGTATCTACGTGTATGGACTTTGCTTGTATGACTACGCTCCTGGGATTCGTCCCGAATAAAGCCCTGACGGGACTTTATATTACCATTGTTTCTGAGTCGTGCATTTTGGGTCCAACCCCCACGCACCCATCTCAGATTTTACATTTTTGAATTAATTTTTAGCTTGTATTTTAAAATAAGATGCCCTTTAACCTCCTATTAATACTCCTGTTAATACAATACATTTTTGTTAATGTATATTTTGATTTGAAATTTACAAATATTGAAAGAGTGAACTTGTGAACTGCACCACAAGTAGACAAAATCATTGCGCTTGAATAACAGAATATACAGTACAACAGAAATAAATCTGAACCTCTTTTAAAGGCATGAAGACAAACTACATGCTTGGCAGGCAAGAGATTAGAGAGCCTGGTCACTTTAAAATATAGCTGTTACCATTGTTACCCTCAATCTCTCACCACATCTATTTTTATTCTATTTTTATATGTACTTGTAATTATAATTCATTACTGCATTTGAGTAATATGGCACAGAATGTCCCTCACATTCCCAAGCAGGAGAAACCACGGAAAAAGCAAAATCAGGCGAGTGGTAAAAAACAAAAGAAAAAAAAACAACAATGAAATGAAATGAGAGCTTCTTGACCAGAGTCCAGAAATGACGAAGATCTGCATATTAATAACATCCTGTCTGCGTTTTAGCAGCGTCCCGCGCCCTGCCGTGAGTGTGAATGAGCTTGTTGTTTTGTGGACGTAGCCTTCGCCTCTTACATTAGCTACGGCGCTCCAGCCCTCAGCACTGTGGCCGAGCTGTCTCACTCGCAGACGATGTGCTCTTCCGATCGCAGCGGGGACCGATTCTGATGGTGGCCGTCCCAACCTAGAGCTGAAGCAGCATCGCCGCAGACAACATCCACCGCAGCGCTAGGAGAAAGAGCTCACCGGCCCACGAGAGACGTAGACATTTTGGAGAGGGGGGCAGAGGGAGGGGGAGGCAGTGGGGCTCCTGCAGGGTGGGAGAGAGGGCGGTTTGCGGGCGCCGGAGCGGGATGGACCGGGGCGCGCGGGCCCTGGAGCTGGCGGGGACGTTCCTCTCCACGGTGGCCTGGCTGTGCACGTTAGCCTCCACCGTCACGTCGCAGTGGCTGACTCTCTCCACCAGCCTGCTGCCCACCGAGAGCTACGAGCTGGGCCTGTGGGAGACCTGCGTGGTGCAGGAGCTGGGGGCCACGCAGTGCAGGCCCTACAGCAGCCAGCTGGGCCTGCCCCCGGACATCCGGCTGGCCCGGGCCCTCATGTGCACGGCCCTGGGCTCCGGGCTGCTGGGGCTGACGCTGGCCGTGCCCGGCCTCCACCTGGTGCACAGCTGCAGGGGCCTGCGGGCCCAGGAGGCCAAGAGGGCATCCAAGCTCCTGGGGGGGGTGTTCTGCCTGGCGGCCGGCGTGGTGGGGCTGGTCCCGGTGTGCTACATGGCCCACCTGACGGTGCTGCGCTTCTTTGACGAGTCCATGCCGGACGTGGTGCCACGCTGGGAGTTTGGGAGCGCCCTGTTCTGCGGCTGGGCGGCCGGGATCCTCCACCTGCTGGCCGGGGCCTTGCTGGTGGGCTCCGCGCTGTTCTGTCAGGGGCGTCCCCGCATTGAGCCCACCCCCCTACAGACACCTGTGAGCCGGGCAGCCCATCGTTCCTCTGGGACCAAGTCAGAGTACGTCTGAACAGAGAGCAGAAACTGAATCACTTCATCACTGATTTTTCTTTCTCTCTTTGCTTGCTTTCTTCCTCTCTTCTCTCACCTCTCTCCTTCCCTCCCAAACCTGGACTCCTGTCTTATTTTTGTTAGCTTTAGCATGCTAGTCTGTCTCGTCTCATGGTACTGTACATAGGACACTTCTAAGGACAATACTAATTAAACTATTGGAATTAATTTCTGATATCAAAATATATAAATGCTTGAATGCTTGAATATACACTCAGTGACAACTTTATTAGGTAGTCCTGTACACCTGCTTGTTAATGCAAATATTTAATCAGCCAATATTGTGGCAGCAACTAAATGCATAAAATCATGTAAATATGGTCAAGAGGTTCAGTTGTTTTTCAGACCAAATGTCAGAATGGGGTAGAAATGTAATCTAAGTGACTTGGGACCGTGGAATGATTGTTGTTGCCAGATAGGTGGTTTAAGTATCTCAGAAATTGCTGATTTCCTGGGATTTTCATGCAAAAGCTTGAAAAAATAAATACCTCATAAAGTGCTCACTGAGCGTATACATATTCTGCTGCTTCCTCTTTTTTGTTTGTTTGTTTGTTTATTTGTTGTTCTCCTGTTTATGATGTTCATTGTGTCTCTATTTATTTTGGTTGATTTCTGCATGAAAATGCAAAAAATTACAACACAGATCATGAAAATGATTTTGTTTTAAATAATCGCCACTTTATTGTGCACAATAATAAGCTGAAGGACCATCAAATGTACACTGTAAATACTGTATAATCAGATTAAGATGCTAAATGCACATACTGCACATGAAGCTCAATTTTCCAACACTACATTTTATTGTTTTCCTGTTTAATTTAGTTTTTTTTTTTAATGAAGAGTTCTATTCTTTCTGTATGGCCCATTCACGGTAAATGGGTCTGGCAGCATTGTGTGGTACAGTGGTTAGGTGACTGGACTTGTAACTCAGTGGTTGCAGTTTCAGTTCCCAAGTCGTGCACTGCAGTTGTACCCATCATCTAGGTGCTAGCTAGTATGAACGGCTTCAGTAAAAATCCTGCAGAATAAATCGATCTGTAACAAAACATAAGCTGTGCAAATCACTCTTGGTAGGAATGACTTGTAAATACTAGAAAGAAAACCATATATCTGAATGGTTATTCGCACTGTAACCCAAAGAAACTACTACTGTATCTTTAGATACTCCCACTCAATCAGCATTTGTTCTTAACCTTGACTAAATATTGTACTGAAGACTAGTTATCACAAACAGTTCAGCAATCACTATAATTGCCCAAACCGAGTGTGGGACACGTATAACATTCGCACTCATAAATCAAAGTTAAGGATAAATGTTGGTTGAATGCTGGCCTCTGTGTTGGTTTTCACAATGCAGCATTCCTGTGCAGACTGGACAAGCCAGAGAAAGGGTGAGGCAGGGTGTACCTGACCTCTGGAAAAATAAATAGATTGGCAATGTCATGTGATTCCCATTTTCTTGTAACTCAGACTACATACCAGAATTTCCTGGTAACATGACTAAATGGTTTTATGGATTAACTGAATTGTACTTATGAACACAATATAAAGTAATTGTGTTGAAGTAATTAAAAATGGTGTTCACATATCTCTGTGTGTTTACCTGTGTTTTTGTAGTGCAAATATTATGCGTAAAAAATATTAACAGTTAACAATTGATAGCATAGCCTCCATTAAAATGTTTTTAGTTTTTTTTAATAACCTAATGCACAGATACATAGCCTATGTGCTTTTGTTTCAACTTGTAATTTAAATTGTATTACTCTTAAAAAGGCCTCAGCTATGACATTTCCACAGCCTGTATGTCACAATATTGGTATGTTTTTGTTTTTTAGCAATATATTATGATCAAACTTATGAAATGGAAGAGGCAATACCTCAAAAATTGAATAGCCATTTTTAATATTCTGAGGTCAATGTCCTGTTTACATGTGGTCAAAATCACAGATTAGGATGTCTCGTCTTCAAAAGTAAAAAAAAAAAAAAAAAAACTTTTACATTTTATGTAATACAACTTTATTTGGTACAAATGATATACAAAACATTTAGCCCTAAACACATGTCAGTTTGGAGCAAGTTCTCATAACTTTTCCCCACCATAAATTAACCCATAGACCTTGCTCAAAAATCTCTCTGGTATTGTATAATCAGCATCTATATTTCTTGTAATGTTATTGTAAATATAGTTATGCCAGTGTTCTGCTGTTGTTCATTTCGGAGATTGTTGATTCGTCGCAGAGATTACTGACGTGAATTGCGGGGTAAATGGGGATGTACTGCCATAGTTCATCATGGAGATGATGGTCGCAGACTTTCGCTGCGGACAATAACGGGGGTACCCGTAAATGAAAAAAATGGCTGGCTGCATTCTTATTTGTTGAAGAATCCAATGTGGCAACTTACTCACTGATGGGGCAACTTGTCATAAGTGCACACAGTCTACTTAACGGTCTATAACTCTGTAGCGAAATAAGATCCGAATATGTAGGCCAATGAGTACAAAATATGTGCCTGAGACTTCATTCATTCATCTGGTACAGTTGAATGAATGAAACAGTTATTCAATTTATTGTGCTATATTTCATCCAAGAAATGTAAGAAAGAGTGAAAAGTGTGACAATATGCCCCGCTCTCACCTATATTTTGTCTAAGAAATACGACGCGGCAAAGTTAACGCCAGACTGCCAAGCCAATGCAGAGAACAGAATGTATGAATCTGGGTCGTAGGTCTTATGCTGATAGAGAATTAGTTTTCAGTCTGACAATCCCAATATAAAACAAACTTTACGACAGTGGGCCACATGACTGCACAAAGTGCCCTCCGGAATCTTCTCACGCTGACCGCGGCTGACTTTGAAAACGCTGCATCCCACAGTCTGTACGCATCATGCGGTCGTCTGAAAGCGCTTTGTGTGGTGGCCACACAATGGAACAGCTCTATGATTGTATGGAAATCGCTCCATCTTTTTACACGCCGTGGGAGGCTCAGCTTCAGAGGGGCACGTGGAGGCGTCGGCGTATGTCACACTGAGCGATCAATTGTCACTCCAATGACGACAATACTGGACGTGTTAGGAAATGTAATGTCACGTGACATACGGCTGATTCACGATTGCGACACGCTATTGTTAATTTCAAACAGTTCGTTTCCTTTTTTACGTTTGGATCTGCGTTCATACCCGTGCAAGCTATAATATTCCTGTACATCCTGATTCCTGGCATGAATTCTAATTTCCTTGTAATGACCATGCATCAATTTTCTGTAGCCTACCACAGAGATGGTGTAGCAGTTAGTAGTCGTAGTTTGGATTCAGAGTTTCCCTCAGACCTCACCCTGAGTATTGGATGTCATGCCCAGTCCCAGTTCAAGCAAGCAGATCACTCACAAATAGCACCTTGCACCGAAGCAAGGTGCTCCTGTTCTACCTGCTGCCGGAACACCAATTAGCAGGCAATTGGCATTGCACAGTGCAGCATATTTCCAATAAAAAGGGAAATCTTCTCACCTATAAATCTCCAAAGTATCTCATTGCCACCCCTGTGTGTGTGTCTCTGTGTGTGTGTTTGAGTACAACCAGCTACAATGTTATGTGGCGTCCACCTGTGCTTGAGGTTTGTTTTGACAGCGACGCTGAACACTACGATCACAGAAGGTGTCCAAAGTTGCCAGGCAGCAACTGAAAAAAATCCTTTGTTTGTTTCCTGCGAGAGCAATTAATGCACACATAGGTGTTAACAGCTGCGATAGAAATGCATTAGGACATTGATGTACCACGACATAGAAACCTGCTGGTGCCTCTGTCGGGAGTCATGAAAGCCTATTATCAGTCTGGTTTTACAAGTGAGATTGCATACCTACAGGTCAGCAGTTTGACTGTGATCACCCCATCTCCAGGATTTTACTAAAGGCTGCGGTTTCCACCAGAAATGGTCACAAATACAATATCCTCTGAGTGCATGAACGTGCCCCATGATCTGATATCTGTTAAGGCACTGTTCTGGTGCATGGATTAGTCTCTTGATCTGGTATCTGTTAACGTACTGTTCTAATGCATGGAAGTGCCCCACGATCTAGTATCTGTTAAGGCACTGATACAGTGCATTGGGCAATCATTGTTAATCTGTGGGAATGGGTCTCACGTCTGTGTGAGACTGACTTGTCGGCCACAATGCGATAAGGAATGGCAGGAACATGGTGGGCTTCAGAGGAGAACGCCTGCATGTCTGTGCTCTCCAGAATCCACAACAGAGGAGGCAATAAGCAGTGGAGTGGAGGCAGGTAGTAACTGCAGATAACCAGCTTCCCCCTGCTCATTATCACCTGTTCATGGGGTTTCCTTTGAATGATATCAAGACTATATTATAAAGTTTACTAACTGTAGTTTGGTCCTACTTTAGAAGCACACACTTTAGAAGAAATGCCAGGGCCTTCATGATGTCGGGCAGTGTGGAGGAGTGCTCAGGGAACAGGACATAACAGTTCTCACTTGATTGAACAATAAAGGTTTTCTTGCGGACTAGGACATAGGGAGGGCAGGCTATATTTAGGCAAAACCTGAGCTATATGAGGTCAGTTTGTCAAAACATCTGAACACACCCCTTTAGACATCTAGCTTCTAGCTTTTGCTTAATTGGATTAGTGCCTGCAACCATAAAAGTGTGTTATTTTTGATGGCCCTAAAATTTTAGTGTTTGAACCCTGATTGGTTAAAACAGGGCTGAACAATGCTGTTCCTGTAGATATAGGTTTTTACTCCAACCATAACAAAGCACACCTCATTCTACAGCCAGAGATCTCACTGAGCGGCTATATAGTAGAATCAGGTGAAAATCTGGGTTGAAAATCCAGTTTGTGGGCAGCCTGTAGCGTAGTGGTTAAGGTACATGACTGGGACCCGCATGGTCGGTGGTTCAATCCCCGGTGTGGCCAAAATAAGATCCGTAAGGCCATTGGGCCCCTGATCAAGGCCCTTAACCCAGCATTGCTCCAGGAGAGGACTGTCTCCTGCTTAATCTAATCAACTGTACATCACTCTGGATAAGAGCATCTGCCAAATGCCATTAATGTAATGTAATGTAAAAAACCTCCAGGATGGGAGAGCTCCAGGTACGTGATTCATAAACACATAAAGTTAGTTGTAACTGTTGCAGTTGTCAACAGAGAAAGTCATTAAACATTCATACTGTAGATAAAATGAAGTGTGTATTATTTTACAATCATGCATGAGGGTATCATAGGTCAGCCATATGTGATAAAGCCACTCCCAAGGAACTTTACCCTAATCACTCAGTGAATCTTAACTCTCGGATAGCAGTGGAGAGATCTCCCTTCGGATAGTCATTTTCTCTCATCTTGCTTATCTGCGACACCGCTAATCTCTAACCTTTGTTAGGATATTATATCCAGAGATAAAAATGAAATGGAACTGCAATGTCTTTTTTGAGGATTCATGTGTCAAAAAGACTTATGCAACAAATATATTTTCGTTATGGACAAAATAAATGCCAGTTAACTATGGCCAGTATGTGCACCCATACATACATTCTGGTTGTACAGATATCCCAACTTCCCAGGAAGCCTGAGAACCAGTTGCCACCCACACTTATGGAGGAGAATCTAGTCCACTTTAAACTGAGAACTCACAAATGCCTCTTTAATAATGAACAAAAGCCTCTTCAATGAATAAGGAAATTGCATGAAATATTCATTTTTCTCCCTCTGATACCCCAAAAAGAAGAATGTATATGTGTTTTTATTAATAATAAACTCGGTAGCAGAATTACAATTAAAGCCTTTGGCAAAGAATGGCACTACCAGCCCTGACACAGGCAACCCAGCCAGTTGGTGTTGTTTCTATGTTCACAGCCCATTAACTGGGCTACATAACCCTCAAACTATATAATAATAATAATTATTTTTTATCAATAATAATAATAATAATAATAGCTTTATTTGTATAGCACCTTTCATGCAGACTGCAGCTCAAAGTGCTTAACAGGAAAAATACAAACAAAAAGCCAAAAACGGAGGAAAAGCACAGCAATCATGATCAGTTATAAAGGTTTAAAATATAGAAACAAGGAGAATAAAGATACAAATGTAAATGAAGACATAAAAACAGGGAGAATAAAAAAACAATGTATATTGACATGAAAACACAAATAAAATGGTAGAAAAGTCAAATAAGTAAATAAAATAAAACAAATAAAATAGTACAGTAAATAAAATAGTATGAAAGTGCCACTAAGTAATAGGTAAGAATAAAAATAATAAAATGAGTAAAAAATTAATTAAAAGCCAAATGAAAACATTTTGAGCTGCTTTTTAAATTTGCCAACTGAGATAAAAGCATGTATCAGTTTTTCAGCATCTTGGGGAGTTAAAAAGGGTCTTACTTTGGTTATGTTTCTTAGGTGAAGAAAGGCAGTCCTGGTCACCTTGTCTATGTGGGATTTAAAATAGAGGTCAGCGTCCAAGATAACATCCAAGTTTCTGACCTCAGATTTTGTCTGTTTGGCCACACTTCCAATCTTTGCTTGCAACTTGCAAACTGTCTCTTTTTGACTGAGGGCCCACTAGGAGTACCTCTCTTTTCTTCATTTAATTTCAATAAGTTTTTTTCCATCCATTTATTTATGTCGGCTAGACAGGCTGCAAGAACGCTCGTGGCATTTAGGTCATCTGGCTCAACGGAGACATACAGCTGCGTATCATCAGCATAACAGTGGAAAATCAGATGTGATGCTGGATGATCTGGTCTTGACGATATCCCAGATTGGCCCACAAACTAAAGCAAAGAATTCTCTAAAGCAGAGGTGTCCAATCTTATCCTAAAAGGGCCGGCGTGGGTGCAGGTTTTTGTTTTAAGCCAGCAGTAACACACCTGATTATACTAATGAACTAATCGTGGTCTTTAATTAAAACCTTGATGAGTAGAATCAGATGTTTTAGTCCTGTGCTAAAACAACAACCCGCACATACACCGGCCCTTTCTGGATAAGATTGGACACCCCTGCTCTAAAGACACCCTAGTTTTGCAATTGAAATGGTTAGCTGCCATGAGGATTACACACAGAGCCGGTAGGATCAGAAATCACCCGTGAGCGCAGGTCACTATCTCTCTTAAGCCCAAAGGGAAGGGTGTTGTCACGCCCTGATTTGCAACGGGGGAATGCACCAGGCTGCCCTCAATGACTAATTAAGAGCCAATTCCCACATGCCGAGCAGCAGGTAAATCAAATAAACCTCCAATCAACAGAGTGGAAGTTCTTCATGCAGCAAAATCGAAATAAAAATAAGAGAAAATCTCGAAATAACTCAGTAAAGGGAACTAGCCACCACACTCCAAAAACCCAAATAAGAAATAAGTATTTTCATCTTCTATTTTGAATTTTTGATCTTATTTTTTAAAAACTTTTATCCTAAATTAGGCAAAAATAATATGAGGTGAGAGTTTAACTCATTTAAAGATTTACCAGTGGGTTAATAAAATTTCACTTGTCAAGCAAACTAACTTTAAACAAGCTGATATTTCTACATATACAATGCTAAATACAGTCTATATTTGAGAAAAAAAAAAGGGATTTACAAGAATAAAATACTTGCTAAGACACATTTTTTTGCAGTGCAGGACCAGGGAATGGGTGACTGCTACAATATGAGCAACATTATAAGTATGAAGCGATGAAATCAGAAGGTGAAAACTCCAAAACACTGAGACCCACCAGTCAAGGCTGAACCCTGCTTCATATCAGTGTCATTCGTGTTTCTCTCCTTTGTGCATGAATGTTGGGTCAGCAGTATTCAGTAGCTCTTAAACTCTTTTTGCCAATCACAGCTAAATCTACAGCCATAATCACAAGCGTGGGACGGTATCATAGATCCTTTTGTCTGAGCTGATATAAGGATGTTGAACAGAGCACACAGATAACTCTATCTTTGCATGCTGTAAAATCTGACGGCCAGTCAAAAGGCATTTTGGACAAAATATCTATATAATTTATTTTAAATTCTTACTGATTTTTACCTACAAGTCCATCCTGCGTACAATTACTTATTCTATGAATAAGAGAAACGACCACACATTGCACAATTCATGATTAGATGCAGTTCAGAAATGCTAAACGAAACAACAACGCTTAAAAACAAAAACCTATTTTAGCAGATGTAATATCTCTAATGATATACAGCTCAAATGAATGATACTTATCAGCTGGTAAGATACCACTTGATATCACTTGTTTGATATAAAATCCATGGATAGCCTGGATAGAGTTTCTGTTATAGCTCACAACTCATGCCATTGTTTTGGCAGTAGGATATTAAGCAGTAGGAAAAAAAAAAACATGGTTCAGATTTGATATGTTGTTTTTTGGACATGGTCACTGGTTTGTGTATTACTTTCACCTTGCAGATATGCAGTATATGTTCTGTACACACTGCACTGTCACACAACAATGTGCTGCTCGTTAATTAAGTACATTTTACTAATATTATCAATAACACAACCAAGTCATTGTGATTTTTATCATTTAAAATCCAAAACAAACTTCCTCACAGGACTGGATCTGGGAGGGGTAGGGCGGCCGATGCTGGTTCCCCAGTTAATGACAGTGGCAATAAATGATTTTTGAGCAAGCTTGATGAGTCAATTTATTGTGGGGCAAAGTTGTGACAACTTGGCACAGACTGACTGACAGACTGATGTAGAACTGTAGCTAAAGTATCAAAAGATACTTTATTCTCTCCTCGACTCAGTAAAAAAATATAATTTTGAACATTCATACGTCAAAACGTTTTATTACATATAATGTGAAGTGCCATTATTTTTTTAAAGAGGAAAAATTATAAAACTGGCCTCATCTCAGATTATGTGACTTTGACCACATACAAACAGGAAGTTGACCTCAGAACATGAAGTCACACACAATTGCTATTCAGCTTTTGAGGTAGTGCCTCATTGTTTTGGGGAAATTAACCATGTAATATTAATCGCTCTCACCTACATTTTTAAACATACTTGTAAAGGCAGGGTGATTGCAGGATGGTCTGTGTATGGGCCTTACATTTTTAAACTGACTCGTCCTGGCACGGTGATTGCAGGATGGTCTGTGTATGCGCCTTACATTTTTTAACTGACTCGTCCTGGCACTGTGATTGCAGGATGGTCTGTGTATGCCCCTTAAGTGTTTAAACTGACTCATACCGGCAGCGCGATCTCTGGATGGTCGGTGCCTATGCAGTTTCCTGCATGAACAATAGCAGGGCAGGTCACGTCTGTTCTTCCTCATGAGTTCTGCTCATACAAAGAGTAGTGCTCTTCAGAAAAAGGCCCATTGTGCCTGGGGCACTTCCCTCCCCCCTCCCCCCCGCCCTCACCCCCAACCCCCTACTATGCTGACCCAAACGAACGTGGCTGGCCCCTGCTGTGGCTGCCGGGGGGAACAATCGCCGTAGTGATATTCTTGTACCCAGGGTCCCCTTGGCCTGGGCCTCACGTGTCTGCCGCCACCAGCCGCCAGCCCCCCCCTCCCCCCACACAAGTCACATGGGGCGGAGGTGAGGTGGGGAGGTGGGTGGGCTGAGGAAGGATCCTCACATCACCCCCTCTTCTCTCCACCTGCCGAAGCCTCCGTCCGAGGGCGCGAGCCACACATACAAGGGACTCTTACAGTGCACCAGGACGCAGACTTGCTCCAGTTGTGATAGATTTATAGATTTTCTCTGATGAGCAAATCAAATTTTTTTTAATAAACATTCATTTAAATGCTAAAGTATTGGGACTGTGACAGATTTTTTTTGTTGCCTTGATTCCAGCATATTGGATTTGAAATTAAATAATGAATATGAGGTTAACGTTCAAGTTCAAATACTGTCAGCTTTAATTTGAGGTCGCATCCACAATGGCTGATCCCTGTAGGAATTACAGACCATTTATAAACAGTATGACTGACCCCATGAATGACACCCAGCCACTAGATTATTGTCATTGCATTAGAATGAAACAAATACAGTATCAATACCGAAGTCAGTGATTCTCAAACTATATTGCAAACAATATAGCTCATTTTCCTATATTGTTCGCAATATAGCACAATAAGCACAATGTGAACATGGGACTTTTATTCTCCATTAAATGCACAGTTATTTCTGACATAATGTGGCTTAAACATACTCATTAATCACTCTTATTTGTATAGGAATGCTTTATTCCAGTTTTGACCAATTTGCACAAACTGTTACCTCAAATTCTATCTTCAGCCTAATTTAGGAATCCTGAGCTAGTCTAAAAGGATTCATGGTGATGGAACAGTCAGCTCCACAGTATAGACAGATTATTTTATGTACAGTAAAGTTCAGAAAGCCAAAGCAGCCTATGGAATGGACTCATTGACTCAGGAATACAGAGACTCAGGGCTCACATTCTCATCACATCACATTACATTACAGGCATTTAGCAGATGCTTTTATTCATTTGTGCTACTTACACAATACATTTTCACTTACATCGAACAAATTTCTACAGCTGGATATACAATTCTGTATACTGAAGTAGTTCAGGTGAAGGTACGACCTCAGTGTCCAGTGCCCAAACCATTACACTACACTTCATGTGTTTAATAACTTACTGGGGCATGAAGGAAATTCTCTCTATCCACGTGTATACCTGGAAAGAACCACACTGTACAGCAGTTGGCTAAGAATTGGAAACACAAAGAGCCAACTTATCTAGAAGCTGTATGTTGAGACTTAACACTTTGACTGTCAAACTAGGCTATAACTAAAGCGGAATTAAAAATGTGTTTGTACTGTAATAAGCTCAAACAATATCACGAGGAGCGCCTTCCATAACCTTCAGCCTTTCCAGCAAAAATGTGGCAGTAGTTCACTTTTTCTGGTATTTGCATACATAGATAATTTTCTCAAATAAAAATGCACTGATTCAAAACATCATATAGAAAGTAATGAACAAGAAAGACATTAAAACATTGCATTTTTCAACAGTTGAAAATCGTACTGTGCTGTAGACAATAGGAGTGTGAAAACATGAGCGTATGAGGAATTGTTACATAATGTTTAAATGAAAAGCGCTTAATTGAAAACTGATTACACACAAAAAATCTGGACGAATTAGATTATTAGCCTTCTGTAGTCCCGTGGGTGTGGTTGCAGGGCGATGACTCAAGCCTGCTGTAAGAGTGTCTCCTGTCCGTCTCTAGGGAGAGCGTCGTGTGTACACTATCCCAATTACACGCTTCCCACGGGGAACGCCGGCACGGAGGCGTCTGCCATGGCGTCTCCAATACAAACCAGCATACTGAATCATAAAAGGCACATTATACACAAACGGAAATAAATCTTTGTCCTTTGCATATCATTGTTACAACGCAGGTCAGTACTTTTTGGCAGGAAACGTCCTTAAGAGAAAGGGAGAGCTCTGTAACATTAAACCTTTTCACATTTCCATGAAAAGAAAGATCGTACAGATCCCAATTTCAACAGCTTTTTCGGAAGAATACTTTTTGTATCGGACCATTTTAAATAATAAGATGATAATACAATCATTAATTGCCTAATAAATAAAGCAGTGTATTTGGTCATTTGGATTTCTCAGAGACGGTACCCCGGCCCTCATAATCTGTCCTGTGACTGGAAGGCTGGGTTGTCCCTGCCCTGGTAAGAGCTCCCATCGCCTGCTGACACGGACTGCAGGGACATGGACATGCCGAGGCTGGAGGCGTCGAAGTTGCCCCGGTCCGTTTTGGGGCTGACGGCGACGGGGAAGCGGTAGGACAGGAAGGCCAGGCCGCTGAACAGCACCAGGAGCGCCCCCGTCATCCCCACGCCGATCCCCGCCCCGGCGTGCTGCGTGAGGGGTGCGGGGGGCACGTGGAAGCCGGGCGGGAAGCTGATGGTGCGGTTGGCCGCGATGGAGTTGAGGTTCCAGGAGAGGGGCACGAGAGAGCAGGCCCCGGCCAGGAGCTGGAGGCCCCCCGCCGCGGCGAAGGCCACGCGGACAGGCCGCTCCGGCAGGCCGAAGTACACGCACCGCAGGGCGAACACGGCGCTGCCGTTCCCGCCGATGCCCACCACCAGGGCCGCCACCATCAGAGCCTGGGCCGCGGGGATCTCCGGCGGGGCGAAGCGGTCCAGGAAGCCCACCGCCTGGCAGAACATGCCGTCCCTCTCACCGGCCGCCAGCACGCTGCTGAGGAAGCAGGTCCTCCATATCCCCACCCACACCACGCCCGAGGTGACCACAGACGTGTCCGCCACCTGCCACACCCTCCACTGGATCAGCCCCATGGCCACGCCCGTCAGGGTCCACCCCAGAACCCCCACCCACAGGCTCACAAGCTGCAGGTGGGAGGAATGCACCAGGTACACCATCGCTGGAGCTCCGGTCCTCAAACTCCTGGGTAATCCGTCCTGATGGACATCTTCCCAGCAAAGGGCACACTCAGTTCAGGAGGCCACTGAACGCACTTCTGAGAGAGATTTCTCTGTGACTGTACAACAGCTTAGGGAGCAGACCTTCCCAGCATTAAACCAGGCCCACGCATTTCAGACACCTCCCACTGTTTCCTGGAAACCTGACAAACAACACACCTGGGTCCCCCTGAGAGAGAGAGAGAGAGAGAGAGAGAGAGAGAGAAGGAGGGAGGGAGAGAGAGAGAGAGAGAGAGAGAGGGAGGGACAGAGAGAGAGACTTTTAGAGAGACCACACAATGCAGTCTGAAAAACACATGGAGGAACAATACCCTAATGATACACATTGCAAAACAATGCAAAACAAACTGGTCATAGGTGCTTCAGGGAGCAAAGCACAAATGTTTTAGAATTTTGAAAGAAAAAAATACAATAAACCACCATTGCTTTAAAAAAAATCAATCACCATGGTTTTGTTTATTTGTATTATAGATTGAAGCACTGCATGTTCTTTTCTGCCCAAGAAAAGAGGTTAGAATTGTTTTCAAACCTTGCATGTACTAGCCATCTACACTTTGCTGACCAAGAATTTCAATTTCTACAACGTTTCCAATTTCGGAAGCTCCAAATCCCCTGTTCATAAGAGTACAAAGGGAAAATGCAGTTAAACCCTCCACAGAGTATGGAGCATGTTGGATTAAAAATGACTATACATGGAGTGTTTATTTGTGCAAATGGATATAAGGGATATAATGACACTGTCGCAGAAAGGTGTGGAGGAAGCAAAATGTAGAGACACAAAAACAGCAAGACTGATAAGAGGAAAACAAAGAATCTTACCGCCACACACCGCTCCTCTTAACTTATCTTTAGGTGACAGAACAAAGATTACAATATATCAGTACTTAAAGAAAAAAAGAAGAAAAGGACAGTCTGAAACTGACACAGCAGAGGGTAAAACAACTTCCTCTTGTCACTAACTTTTTTCATTAACATAAAGGAGAAGTAAGTGACAGGCGGCCTGTAGTGTAGTGGTTGAGGTAAATGACTGGGACCCGCAAGGTCGGTGGTACGATCCCCAGTCTAGCCACAATAAGATCCGCACAGCCGTTGGGCCCTTAACCCTGCATTGCTCCAGGGGAGGATTGTCTCCTGCTTAGTCTAATCAACTGTACGTCGCTCTGGATAAGAGCGTCTTCCAAATGCCATTAATGTAATGTAATAATTTCATTGTTCATTGAATGTAGGCATTAATTAGCTTCCCCATGAAAAACTAGATCTACTGTATATGCCACAGCTTTCTTTTTTTATACGAATATACATATTATAAAAGGAAGACTGTATCAGAATTGCTTTAGTATAATTGCGGTGACTGATAATCACTAACAGCCGATGACAGAGTCAATATTTTTTTAAACAGCCCCATACTAATAAGGAAACGAAACGTAAGAAGGAGTGCCTTACCTTTCCTGAAAACAAACAACTGATTTACACATTGGATTTGGGCTCATACAATACAGTTAATACTGTTTATATTATGTGTGAGGGGATTTTCTTTATTTTTATATGGAACTTTCATTGTTCCATTCCATTGTTTCATTGATTCATACAAGTAATTTTGTATGGCAAATTAAGTGATACGATTAAATATTTCCGTATTCTACTTGAAATGAGTCATGGTCGTTGAATTACATACCTAAATATCTGCTGAGGATACAGTGGAATGAAAGCAACCAATGGAATAAACACAGAGAGGTGATGTGGTCATCACTGGATTCATAGATACATAGATTCATTGAGTTCCATTTCCATTTAGTGAGTTCTTTCAAGTTAAAATACTTAACAGTATTTCAAACTTTATTCATCAAATAAAAATCATCAAATCATTGATCAGTCTGTAAACTCTGTTCTGTAAACATTGTTCAGTTTAAATACTTGGGCTTTTAAAGTGTTTTTAATTTTTGAACTGCAAATCACTAGGTGAGAAATGATGAACTCTTACAAGTACAAGTAAATGAAATGACGTCCACTAGACATCTGAATCACAAGCTTTAATACTGTCATCATTCAGATAGCACTGGTATTCTCCATATTTTTGACGTGGTGAGCATCTGCTGTAGCAGCATTTCCTACATGGCCACAAAGCCAGCAACCTGAGACCACCATTAGAATAAACACACTAAGGTTCACACAGAACAATGCAATTAAAAGCACACCTTGTGCATACATCTTAAAAGACTTAAACATATGGCTTTTTCAACATGTTCCTCTATTTTAAAATCGTTTTAAAAGCCGGGCTGAAAATTCACTTTGGTAGAATACGGTGTAAAATAAGGCATTATTTATTATTATTATTTGTGCTGTGAAATAGGGTGTATCCAATATATTTTAGATAAAATTAAGTGAAGATACAAATCACACTCATTTTTGCTCCTCCAATAAAAGGAAGATCTCAAAAGAGAAACACTATTACTATCTTTGCTGAACCATCAATAAAATCCAGACCACCTTTGGCTGAAGAAAATACAAGCAGTACAGATACTCAAGATTAAAAAAACTTCTCCTTATCCACAAACAATACAAACCCACTTCTGACGTCTTTTCCTCCAGATATCACCTGAAAGGTATACTCCAATAGATCCTTTTTCAGAACCAGTGACAGGACTTGCAGGCAGGATGTGAGCACAGAAGTGTGCCGCACGATAGCGTGGCGTTACCACGGCTGCATAGCGCTTTACCCGAGGTTTACCTGGATCAGCTGTGGCTCCAGCACACCTACAGTCCCAGGGCATCAACGGTCAACCACCAAGGAACACCTCTTCACATGCAACCTGCCCTTTCGACCGTCGTTAGCTCCGTGGTAAAGAGAACCAGTTCCTCGTCTTCCTATCCTCAAGAGTAAATATAGGCACGATTACGCCTTGGTTTAATGATCAACTAATCGCACAAACCCGCCTGCCCACGCAGAAAGGGCCGGGAGACGCAGAGGCACAATTACACACCAGAGGCTTCCTTAGGTTATATTTTCCTTTGTCGTGAGGATTTCCTTGTCACTTCATCGTACATCGCTCTGGATAAGAGGGTCTGTTAAATGCCTTTAATGTAATATAATGTCATGTAATACAGGATCCACACATAATACTGTGTCTTGGATGTCATGTTGCAGAGAAAATATTTTCTAAATATATATTTAATTTTAATTAAACGTTCCTTATGGTAAGAGAAATACTGTATAGAGCTCAGCGAAGACAAAATGTAAATTAAAAGTACGCAGGGTCTCAGGAGGTTAAGGTAATACAGACATATCCATTGTGACACGGGATTTTATGAGTATCAACGGTTAACAATGCCGGATCCAACATTATATTAAAATTTTGTCCCTGGCATTTCAAAATAATTAAAACAGGAATTTTAAATATTTAAAAGTTACATATATGCAGTTGATAAAGGTAAACATGTGACTTTCAGTTGCCATACGGGCAGCTGATATTGAAACGTTAATCGGATGTACAGTAACAGCGGTGTTAAAGGTAAGTGCATGTTCATACAACACACACACGCACGCACTTCTAAATACAGGTGGCCCTGGGAGAGTTTGCTCAGTTTGCACAGGAGTACTGCTGTAGCCTCTGAGACTCAATATGCCAGATCTTTGGAGTGAAACTGAATGAGGATCTGCTCATAATCATGATGGCTCATACCCTGTCGTAATGGAAACAGGCCATTACATACATGTCATTTCGATGTGGCCGGTGTAGTCTTCACTCAGTAACAAAAAATATTTTTTAATATTCATTCATTCATTCATTATCCTAACCCGCTTATCCTGAACAGGGTCGCAGGGGGGCTGGAGCCTATCCCAGCATACATTGGGCGAAAGGCGGGAATACACCCTGGACAGGTCGCCAGTCACTCACACACTCATACCTATGGGCAATTTAGACTCTCCAATCAGTCTAACCTGCATGTCTTTAGACTGTGGGAGGAAACCGGAGTACCCAGAGGAAACCCACGCAAACACGGGGAGAACATGCAAACTCTGCACAGAGGCCCCGGCCGACAGGGATTCGAACCCAGGACCCACTGCACCATCCGTGTCGCATTTTTAAAATATGAAAACAGGAAATGAAGTAACAGTGAGGATTCTGGGTAGAGCTGTGAATATCAGTATACAAAGATTTGAGCTTTGGTCAGGAAAGACCCTTCTCTGTTCAATACGTCAGGCTTCATGTCAGGTTCATCAGCAAGTATTTATTTGCATTAAATAAGAGCTCAGGACAAAGGATTGCAATACATTAATTACAAATGGCTGGTGAACTTTGAACCGAAAGCAGACAGGGCAGCAGAAACCTGTCTGTCAGAGATGAGTTCTCTAGTCCTCCGATCCTTTTTCTGCACCGGTTCTGCTTCTGATGCTTCCTTTGGTGGGCGGACTCCTCTATGAAACCCGGCTGCCTACTGGTCTCAGAACCAGAGTCCCAAAACAGGCTGTAACATCTCGCACACGACCGACGAACTGAACCACAACACGACCTGTGTAAAATACCTTTGTGTAAAAAAAAAAACCAACGTGTACAGCACACACTGTGGAAGTGACCTGGGTGAGCGAACAAAGTAGTGTACAATAACGACCATTAAGAACACAACAATAACACACGGAGGTAGTGTTGACCTTACTGTATGCTTCAACTGTAGCATGCCTCTGAATCCCACTGTGTGTAGCCCAACATGGCTTACGGTGAAGACTGATAACACATGACATTAAAGACTAATCTTCAACCCTGCTGGCTATTGCAATGTGCTGTAAAAGTTACATAAAGGGGGATCATACGACTGGGCGTGCTGATCTGATGCGATACACGCACACTAACCCTTGACCTGCACAGATGAGACGGAGCTCTTAGGGACAGATACGGACTGCAGGGAGAGCTGGAGTACTCCAGGGTAAAGTGCAATCTGGCTTTTCTCACTATGCTGATATCTGCTGTACACTAGCATTGGCAGCAGAGCACTGGCTGTAGGTACCAGGGTCTGCCAAGGCTTATGTTAAATTGGCTTAAACATACGTTCTTTCAGCAAACACAGGGGGAAGACAGGGGAAAGACAGAGATCAACATCCAGAACAGCAACCCTTAGCTGAGATACTGCTGCATGTTTCCTGTGAGCTTTATGCAATCTGGGATTCCTCCATGAATAAGGACAGCTCATTACAGGCATGTTGGCAATGCTAAACGATGTGATATAGTGTACTCTTTGCTGTAAGGGGTAACATACTCCAATTCATCTGCATACATTCATAAGCCTACAATAAATTACTAAAACTGACATATCAATGTTTTCTTAAAACGGTATATAGACAAGGATGAACGATGTAGATGAACGATGCCTCAGTCTGCAAAGTCTTTTATTCACAGAGTCCGTTGCCCCTCAGTGAGGGGGGGTTAATGTATCCCTGAATGAATCATATCGGAGCGACCACCATTGCAGGATTGGTCCCTTTTCAGGTGCTCCGTTTGAAGTCACTTTGTGAGGAGTTCAAAAACAACCATTAAAAAAATGAGAAGTAACGGATTACAAAAAAGGTGTTTTGCTGTGCGTGACCGGTCCGTCGCCCCCCGGAGGCCCGGGGGACTCACTGCAGGGGGTCAGAACGGCGGCCTCTGCTCGGGCGGCAGGCTGTCCGTCAGGCACTTGAGCTGCTCCTCGCCCAGCTTGATCTTGTCGTCCAGCTTGCGCCGCTCGATGGTGAGCTCCGCCTTCATCTTGACAAAATGGCGGAAGTCGGTCAGGCCCTCCTCGCTCAGCTGGCTGCTCAGGATGCCGGAGACGACGCGTTCGCGGCGGTCCAGGTTCTCCTTCAGCTCCTTCGCGTCCTCGTGCTGCCGGATGAGCAGCGAGCGTTTCTCCGTCAGCGTGCGCTGCGGGGTAAGAGGATAAAATAAACAGAAAGTATAGACTTCTCGTATACTTAAACCACACTCAGATTATGCACCGATTATGCACACACCCCCACTGTGTCTCTTTGGGCAAATATTGACAGGTAGGTTGACTCATTTCAAGATTTGGCAATGGTGTAAGAATTTCACTTCAAGCAAACAGCCCCCCCCCCCCCACACACACACACACACAGACACACACTCTCTCTCTCTCACACCCTCACACTCACACACACACACACACACACTCACACTCACACTCACACTCACACTCACACTCACACTCACACTCACACTCACACTCACACTCACACTCACACTCTCACTCATTCACTCACTCACACTCACACTCACACTCACACTCACACTCACACTCACACTCACACTCACACTCACACTCACACTCTCACACACTCGGTCCCTGCAGTTCCTACCCTCTCCTCCGGGTCAGAGTCGCCCTGCAGGCTGTTGAGGGCGTTCTCCACGCGGGCGAGCCTTCCGGAGAGAGAGAGCAGCAGGCTCACCACCTTGTCCAGGTCCCCCACGAACATGCGGAACTTGTCCAGCTCGTTGGGCCTGCACACCTGCTCCACGCTGCTCTCCACCTCCTCCCCCAGAGCGTTGTTACTCCTCACGTCCTCCAGGAGGCTCTCTCGCACCTCCCTCAGCACCTGCAGCTTCCTGCTCAGGCTGTCAATCAGCTGGTGCTGCCGGGAGACAAGAGAGGCACCATCAGGGAGAGGGTATACGCTGCTCTAGTCCTATCAGGGAGAGGGTACGCGCTCTGCTCTGGTCCCATCAGGGAGAGGGTACACGCTCTGCTCTGGTCCTATCAGGGAGAGGGTACATGCTGCTCTGGTCCCATCAGGGAGAGGGTACACGCTGCTCTGGTCCTATCAGGGAGAGGGTACATGCTGCTCTGGTCCCATCAGGGAGAGGGTACACGCTCTGCTCTGGTCCTATCAGGGAGAGGGTACACGCTGCTCTGGTCCTATCAGGGAGAGGGTACACGCTCTGCTCTGGTCCCATCAGGGAGAGGGTACACGCTCTGCTCTGGTCCCATCAGGGAGAGGGTACATGCTGCTCAAGTCCTATCAGGGAGAGGGTACATGCTCTGCTCTGGTCCTATCAGGGAGAGGGTATGCGCTCTGCTATGGTCCTATCAGGGAGAGGGTACACGCTCTGCTCTGGTCCTATCAGGGAGAGGGTACATGCTGCTCAAGTCCTATCAGGGAGAGGGTACATGCTGCTCTGGTCCTATCAGGGAGAGGGTACATGCTCTGCTCTGGTCCCATCAGGGAGAGGGTACGCGCTCTGCTATGGTCCTATCAGGGAGAGGGTACACGCTGCTCTAGTCCTATCAGGGAGAGGGTACACGCTCTGCTCTGGTCCTATCAGGGAGAGGGTACGCGCTCTGCTATGGTCCTATCAGGGAGAGGGTACACGCTGCTGAACAGAGCTGTTCACGGGAAAGGCTGTCGCATTAAAACCAGAGTGACAGCATGCACACTCCTACCTTCTTGTGGGCCAGGTCCATGTCCAGCTCTTCCTCGGAGTCAGAGCCCGGCACGTCCTTCATCTTCATCAGCATCTCTGCCTTGGGAGCAGATACGATGTAGTACGACGAGCTGGTAGCCAGGCCGACTGTGGCGGCCATGTTGTCCTCCTCACGCCTGGTATGGAGACAGAGAGCACTCAGCATGAGGAGACGCACAAATAAAAACATACACATTTATTTGAACTCGTTACATCTGCGGTTTTAGAAAATCACAACTGAATTATTTTTGAATACAGCACAGTGCTCAGCAAATATCAGCACAGTAAAACCTGCCCCCCATCCCAAATCTGGAACATGGACTGAAGAGAGCTGTTCTGTGCAGTAACTCAGTTATCCTGCTCTCTGAACCCCAGTATGGATTCGCAATAAACAAATAAAATAGGGGTGTGCTGAACTTGGCCAGCAGGTGGCAACAGTGCTCAGGGTACGTAATAGCCATCCCTGAATGACAAAGACATGTTTTTGCCATTAATTACTTAATTTACCTCAATGCCATTAGTGATGAGAGGAAAACGTAAAAAAGATTTCAGCAACTTTTGCTTCAGTTATCACAATAAAGCCTCACTGGTTTCTAAAACCATGTCAAACAACACCGTGGCTTTCACCAAATCAGCTCAACAGTGAGAGAAGCTGTGTTAAAAAGGAGAGATCAGACAAGGTGAAGACAGCAGAAGACACTGAAGCACACTGACAGAAGGTTGTGTTCTTGTGTGGGGCTCCGTTCAACAGGTTTATCATAAGACCTGGGGATGCTCACCTCCTTTTTTAAAGGGGCTTGTCAAAGCATAGCGCAGGGGTCCAGACCATGCGTAGCTACCTGCAGAGACCTCTGGGGTGTTCAAGATCAGGCTAGTACAGCACTGGACAGCTTATAGACTGGAGGAAGTGCCTGAAAGGCCTGTTTTCATCCTTATGTGCTCTCATTCTCACCTCCTCTCTGAGCCCCGGGGGCCCTGGGGCGGCGGTCGGGGTCTAGGGGGTTTTCGGGGCCCCTCCAGAGGGGCCCCTCCCTGGGGGTAGATGCCCTCCATCAGGTCCATGGTGGTCCTCATCCCGCTCCGGTCCAGGATGTCGGCCAGCGACCCGTCCCGGCCCGCGATGTCTCGGGCCAGCGCCTCCCGCCTCCGCTCCTCCTCCGGGGAGACGCCATTGGTGCTGGCTGGCGGAGGGGGCGGGGCTTCCGGGTGGGTGTGGTCCTGGTCCTCAGCCCTGGTGCGCTCCCTGTAAATGGCAGCAGGGGGGCGGGGCTCGTCCGGCCAGGGGGGCGGGTCGCTCTCGGCCTCGTTGGTAATCCGGACCGGAACGGGGACCGGAACCTTCTTTGGTGCCCTGCTGCTGTTCTCACTCAGACCCTGCATCCTGCTGAGACACAAACACGGGCGGCTCAGAGAGAACGTCTCCCTCCGCAGAGCTCACCACATCTCCCCCGGACGCCCAGTCAGCACTAACCACCGTCGCTGACAACTCCCAAAAACAACAACCAGCTCCGGGAATAAGCACGCTGTACCAGCGCAAGGCAGTACAAGTGGAAAAAGAACACAGACCGAAGAAAAAAACAAAAACCCACAAGTATTTTGGTGATCCTGTGGCTTTCACCCTCCTACGGAACGGTGGGGGGGAGGGGAAAAAAGCAATAAAAAAAGCATTCTTCAGCGATCAAGAATTTATCAGCAGAAGGTCTACATTTAACAGTCTTCCCAGATGGCCGAGGGAGACACTGCACAGTACAGGCTAAAGGGTGTGTCCAGCCCAACCTAAGGGTCATACAGTCACAAGACATTATGAAATTACAGCTTTTTTTCCATGTGGAACACACTGCCAGGAAAACAAAACTAAAAAAACAAAAAAAAAAACCTGAGGCCTGGCTGAGTTGGAAATATACTTCTGAACCTCAGAGAGCTTCAGAACAAAAGAGCTTCAGACCAAAAGCAATTTTGCAGTCAGAGTAAATCAACAGCAAAAAGAGCTCTGCAGTGTCTTAAAGAGCATTTCCTAATGGTAAGGCTCTACAAACAGCGCCCACGCGCCCTCCCGATAGCGTGCGCGCTCTTAGGCCAGCGCTTTGTTTGCACGTTCACAAACCTCACAAAGAGCAAACAGAGCGGTGCTAACGCAGCGAGGCTGAACAGGGACGCGTTCGCTCGGCCGCGCAGAGACAGTGACGGCGCGCTGAGCCGCAGGGGAATCACCGCAGGGAGGCATTAAGAGTCCCCGCCGTACCGTAAAGAGTCCGCGGCGGCTCTGAGGTGCCGCGCTAACCGCGCTTAAAGTCGCAACGCGTTACCCACCTGCAGGGGGCGTCGTGGAGCGCGGAGGAGGGAGGGTGGTCCGTCGGTCTCTGGGGCCGGAGCTGCGGGCAGGGAGGGTGGGGCCCATCCACGGGGGGCCGGAGCTCGGCGGCTGGGTGGGAGGAGGGGTTGGACGGAGGCGGGGGAGGTGGTGGCGGTAGATCTCGCAGGTAGCCGTCGGCTCCGAATGAGGCTCTCCGCTCCTCCTGGGGCCCCGCGTCTCTCTGGGGGGGGCGGGAGTGGGAGGGAACGCCTTCAGAGCGCCAGCGTCGCTCCGGTTTGGGCTGCGGCGGCGCTCTCGGTGCCGCCAGGCCCGCCTCCGGCGGAGCGGAGCCGCGGGATTGGCTGTCGCGGTAAGGAGGCAGGACCTCTGGCTGGTCGCGGTGGTGATGGGGGAACCCGTGACCGGGGGGCGCGGCCATTCCTCGGCTCTCTGGGTCGTCCCTCATGGCGCCCTCTGGTGGCAGCTCAGGGAAGCGGTCCGGCTGAGACGGGCTCTGTCTCTCTCCCAAAACCCTCTGCTTCTGCTCACTCACCCTGGGACACAAACACAACAGCATCACACAACTGCAGCCCAAACACAGTACGATTTCACTTACAAGAGCAACTAGGACTGAATTAGTATTAAAATGGCTAGGTTGAACAGCGCATATGAATCCAAACAAGTACCTTTTCAACAGAAAGAGAACAAGCAGAGTATCTCAGGAATCTCAAACTCCAGTCCTGGAGGGACGCAGTGTCTGCTGGTTTTCAGCGCGTTTCAGCATTAAAACACATAACTGAGGTCACTGATTCGGTAAATAGCGGTAAATTCGATTGAAAGGAAAACGCAAGAACCCACAAACACTATCCTCCCTTTCCTTCCAGTTCCTCTACTCAAAGCTCACGGACAGCCTGCAGTAACATTCGGTCCGGGTGAACGCCGCAGTCAGTCTAACTCAGAGTTAGGGAGGAGAGCTCGGAAAAGCATTTACCCCCATCTCTCCGCTCCTGCTACAGTGTGACTCAGAACCTTTCTGTGGTATCATTCAGCCTGGCAGACAGGACGGCATTTTTCTTCCCACAAACCCAGAACCCCTCAGCACTGATGATCTCCTGCCCTCAGTGGCACTGGAACTTCTTTCTTTCTGGAGGTTTTTGTTCCAATTTAACTCCCTGGTGTCAAGAATGTATGAGCAGCAGTGAGAAAGGACAGAACTGCTCTTGTCCAACTTCTTTCTTTCAGTGGTTCTTTTTTTAGACTTTAGGCTTTAGAAATCCTCTACACTTGTTCTCTGTGCTGAAACCATCGCAGAGATTTTCAATGGGCAGAGCACAGACGTGGCTCTCAATAGCTCCGTTTGTCAGGAGGATGTTTTTCTCTGAAACTGCTGGTAGACAAAGATGAGGGTGGCCACTGAAAGGCCTTGGAGCGCCCCCTGTTGGAGGGAGGATAGCGTGTTTTTGGAGACTGAAAAATGAGTATTCACTCAAGAACATCACAAATCATATAATGCGAGTACTAGGTCACATTTTTAGATATGCAAGAAAACACACATGCAAAAGTTAAAGGAAAATGTTTTGGTGGACATTTTCTCTGCTGAAAGTTAAAGACAAGCAGGCCAATCTACTGAGGCCTCCTCTGGGCTTTGCAACTGACCCCTTTTGCCCCGCTCCCACTCAATGGGCTGTGGAACTGCCCCCTTTACCCCCACTCCTACACAAGGGGCTGTAGAACTGCCCCCTTTACCCCCACTCCTACACAAGGAACTATAGAACTGCCATCTTTACCCCACGCCCACTATAACAGGGAAGAAGACGCGTAGCAGCAGAGAATTCCCTGAAGCAGAAACCTACCAATGTTAGCAGCTCTAATAGCCCCAATAAAAGCTTGTGATGATACTATCCCAATAAATGTAATGGGGGTGAACCAGTGCCAGCAGGCACGTTAGACAGACTGCACTGAGAGGTCAGGTAGAGGGCAGGTGACACAGCGGAGACTCGAGTGGCACACCTGACGCAATGCAGTAAAACGGCAAAGAAATTGTATGGAAAAATAAAAATAAATAAAACATTGCGCATCCTCGATGATCATGCAAACCTAAAGAGTAGCGACAACTGATCATCAATGATGTCAACTTTAATAGTGACAGTGCCTAAGCAACATAATATTTTGTCAAACATGTAAAAACCCTGAGTCAGAGGCTCAATAGCAAGGATGTCAAATTTCAGTTCTGGCAGTTTAAAGTCGTAGTGTCATTATTTGGGGGCTGGGGGCTGGGGGCTGGGGGGTGGGGTGGTGTCTTCATATAAGTCAGAGAGGGTGCACAGCTGGGACAGGACCCCATGCCAGTGGCCAGCCCTGTGTATTAATCTGCCACGGAGTCCCCATAAAGGCCCTTTCTTCCTGCCACTGGGGAACAGCATGGAGCCAAAATGGCCTCTAATTGCATGTTGCCAGCTTTCATCAAATTAAGAGTTTAAGCCTCCCTTCATTCGCATACAAAGCCAAACGTACGTAGGCTGGAGAAACTAGACCGACGTCTCCTCATTCTCCTCAAGGACGTAGCCCCTCCTGCTAGTGCCACACCAATCCTGCCCACACTACGCAATGGACACACAGAGGGGAGTGCAGTTAACCGCTCAGCTACTTTACCTGGGGGTGGCGCTCATGTGTTCAGCAGGTTTCTGTTCAGGGCAGGAGAGCTCTGCGGACTTCCTCCCAGAACCTGGGATGTTCTGAAAAAAACACACAAGAACAGACACACATTTCAATTTCAACAAGTTTTGCCATCCTACATTTTTACAAACCACTTTTTGCTGTTTCATTCAAGTCACTAAAGTTCACACAGCTTTTTCCCAAATTCTAAATTGGGTACTGACTGGAAAGAAACCAAAATAAAACCGGTATTACAGTCCAGTAGTTTGAGAACCCCTGTTTAAAGCAACTCCAATGTTACACCTCATGTGTTGCCATACTTTGGCTGGCTGGGAGCATACAGCAAGAAGAACCTTGGAGAAATGATTGAGCTTTAATGAAACAAAACCCTTGTGACACTAGTTAACCTACAACAAACAAGGGATAATAAAGCGATGAGTAAGTACTTCCTGTCAGGAAGCAGGAGGGATGACTAATCAGATACACATAAGGGAGGGGGGACTCACCTGCCCGTGTAAGTCGGCGGAGGGGGACGACCGTGACCTCTCGTGGATGCAGGAGGATCTGCTCCGCTCCTCCACGGCCGAATCCAGGATGTTGTCGGCGGAGTGGGACCTCCCAGACGGCCTCGTCTCTGGGGGTTTCCGCTGGGCGTTCCACGTGGCTTCGTATTCGGCAAAGCTGTCCAGCCGCTGCTGCTGTCCTTCTGACTGGCCCCTGCTGGTGTTGGTCCCGTCTCCGCCCCTGTCCTCTGGGGAGCCCTGCCGGGCCTGTTTGGGGAGGGGTTTCTGGAACACAGGTTTCCCCGTCTGCTCAAAGACCTTGCGCCGGTCAGCAAGGGAGCTTGCGGGCTCAGGGCGGGAAGGCTCCGGCTGCTCAGGCCCATCCCCCACCATGCCCATCTCGTGGATCTTGTTTGGCTCGGAGAAGGAAAGGGCCTTCTTCTCCGGTGGAATGCGCCTTCTGCCGGCAATCCGTGGTACCGCAGGACCGGCGGGGAGTGAGGACTCCTGATGGAGGCTAACGGCGGGTGTGGGAGCAGGGGGCAGGGCTTCAGGCACCAGGCCGCGTCTCCTGAAGGAGGTGGCTTGCAGGACACGGGCCTGCACTTCCTTCAGGTGGTCCTTGTAGGTGCTGGAGAAGGAGCCGTCGGAGGAGGTGGCGGAGGTTTCGGCTGACACCGTTGTCCCGTCCTCCGGTTCCTCAGCCTGGCCGGAGCCCGTCAGAGCCGCAGTACTCTGGCTTTTCTGCAGCCGGACTTTGCGGTTCTGGATTTCGTTGCGGAGGATGGTAGCGAAGCGGTCGTTGCCCGCAGCCTGCTTGCCAGTTTGGGGGCCGGGTGGACTGGTGTCCTGGAGGCTACCCATGCCTTCCTGGGAGTGCAAGTCCTCTCGGGACAGCAAGACGTCCCGTGGCTTGTCTCTGGGCTGCGATGTCAGCCCCTTCTCTTCCTCATGTTTGCCCAAGGGGTAGTTGACATAATGGCTCTCTGCGTGGTGTCCGTTGTTTCTGCCCTGGCTCTGCCTCACGCTCACGCTCCCATTCGGTTTACCCTCCAGCCGATCAATGGGCGGGTCCTCGTGTCTGCCATAGACGTTGCTGTCCTGGTCGTTAGGGTGACGCCTCTGCGAGGGTGGGTGAGAGAGCCGCTTTGCTTTGTGGGTTTTGGAGTTCTTGTCAGTCTCCTTAGTCCTCTGGTTCATCCCCGTTCCTCCACCCCCTCCCACGTCCCCCGTTTTGTCCTCATCCCTCACCGGAGGCCGGTGCCCAGAGGTGACGCAGTAGTACTGGCTGTGCCTGTCTTGATCGAGGGTGCCAGCGTTGGACGCAGCAGAGGTCCAGGCGAGGGCCTGGCCGCTGGGCTGCTGCAGGCTGTCACTGGGCCGCTCTCGGGTGCTGCCGCTATAGCCGCCTGTCTCAGGCAGCCCAGGCACAGTGGCTACGGTCGCCCGACGGCGCTGGTGGTACGTGTTCTCATCGCTGCTCTGCCGCTGGTGGCAGGGTGCATGGCCTGCTGGGACCTCCATGCTGGACCGGGAGCTCAGCTGGCTCCCGTAGCCGGAGCTGTGTGCAGGGAAAGCCTCGTCGCTTCTGGTTGGGTTGTAACTCCATCGAGCGCCTGGGCCTCTTTCAGCCACTGGGTGACCCCTCAAGGCACCGTCAGGAACCCGGTCTGCACCTCTGACCTGTCCAGGGGGGCGCTGTTCTGCGTAGGGACGGGGCTCCTCATCGTAGGGGATGACTGTTCCTCTCTCGTGAACCTTGGTTACCGCGAAGCTGTCGCTGCGGACCGGGAGGGGCGGGGGTGGGGACGGGGCAGCGGGCTGTTTCTTGTCGGGAACGTGCCAGATGGGGCCAAAGTTAGAGCGCCCCCCGGCTGTGGAGCCGGAATGGCGGGGGCTGTCCCTTCCCCCACCGTACCCCGCTCCCGGCTTCTCATCTGGACTCTGCCAGTTCCGCGAGTCCCACGCTCCCACCTTGCATGCCACGTTCTCTGCGGATGTGGTGTTGCTCCTGGACAGGGTGTGGTCCGGTGTCCCGGACCCTGTGGAGTAAGAGCTGTAGGCCGAGTCGTGTTTCGTTCCACCCAGGTACTCAGTGCTGCCGCTGGGCTTGGCCTGGGAGAGGTGTCCCGCGGGGTAGGGGTGCGGGTAGGGCTCTAGGCTGTCCATGCTGCCCATGGAGCTGAACCGGTCCGAAACCCTCTGCAGGTTTGTCTGGTCCCAGCTCCCTGTGAGGTTGTTGGACGACAAACTGGAAAAAGCGCAAAAAGACAAGGGAGGCTTCTATAATTAGCATGATAGCAAACTTAACAAGCATTAGCATTCAATATAACCTACACTCACTGAGCACTTTATTAGGTAAGACTCCCGAATCCGAAACTGTGAATACGAGGAGAAGAAAAACGCGGGGAGATCACAAATCCCATGAGCCCATGACCAGCTCACCTGGCATCATATCGGCACTGCGAGACCAAGGTGTCGGCTGTCTGCCTTTGCAAAGCTTCTGATTGGGCAAATTTGATGGCGTGCCAGGAGTGTGGCCTGTTCACACTTTCAGTTCTCCTGGAGAGAGAGAGACACACAGAACACTGGATTTGAGAACAAACACTTTTTTACATAAACACCTCCAACATCAAGCACTTTCAACTGTACTTGCCAAGCAGTATAAGGCTGGGGTAGGGAACCCCGCTTTTGGAAGTCTGAATTGAATTCTGCGTTTCATGCCAAGTACAGTCAACTGCGTAGCCATTTAGGTGATATGACTTAACGTGAGATACATTGATTGATATGTTAAAGAATGACAGCTCTGTTCATTAAAAATGTTTTCTGTGGTCTCATCTCCAAGTGACCAGGTAATGATGTTTATAGCTTATTTTCCAAAATAAATAAGACATTTACGCCTATCACGCTGGTGTGATAGGCGTGCATAGAAAAGCGTACCCCTTATGTAACAGTTTGTCTAGCAAGGAAAATGAGAGAGAGAGTATGTTGACCATTGACCACAGAAATGTAGAAACAACATTACACTGCTATCTTTATCACACCAGAGTGTGCGTAATATGCAAAAACGCCAGGCACATACCTTTTGTTCTCATTGTGAAATACAGTGTACATACACACCTTACTGTAGTCACTGTTGACTTTTACAGTGAATGTTATGTGCTGGCAGTTGTGGTGCCTGTGCCCCCTCTAATGGCCAACAAGAGACATTACACTGCCCTAAAAACAACGGCAATGGAAAACCTGAGCTGGGTGGCTCATCCCATTAAGGCACTGTTCTAGAACATGGATGAGCCCCACACTCTGGTATTGAATCCGGACTATGCTCTGCATTACATTACATGTTATTCGGCTGACAATTTTATCCAAAGTGACTTACAGTTGATTAGACAAGACTAAGCAGGAGACAATCCTCCCTGGAGCAACATGGGGTTAAGGGCACAACAGCTGTGCGGATCAGCCGTACGGATCTTATTGAGGCAACACCGGGGATTGAACCACCGGCCTTGAGGGACCCAGTCATGGACCTTAACCACTTGTGTGAAAAAAGAAGAAAAAGATCTTGATTACTGCGCAAGAATTTTACACCCAATGGCGGCTACAGAGAACGCAATGTGCAATGTACTCCAAAAAGGAACCATCAAGAGCACCAGACAACTCTGCGCTCTTGTCAGGACCGGCTCCGAGTGGGTCAAAGGGTCAGGCATGTAACTCCCAAATTTATAGACCTTTGTTCAACATGAATGTCTGGAAGTGCTCAAACTAAATTCTTGCATTCTTTAATCAAGGCTCTATAGAAATCCAAAATTCCCAGTTGAAGCCGATTCCTTCCTTTTCCAAAGAAAAAAACAACTTGTACAAAACCAGTTATAAAGGCTATCTGCAAACACGATAAATTCAACTTGCACAGCCGCCAACTAATAACAGAACACGTTTTCGTCGCTATGTTGTGTATAATATGCAGAAACAAACCAAGAAAACAAAATGAATCACGCTTCGTATCACTATTTAATTGAAACAAATGCATGAACGCGATGGTATGCGAGGCCTGCTGGTGTTCACCATCGAAACAAAAGGTGAAAGAAAGGTCGCTCTCTCAGTCGGGGTGAACTCTCCGTAGCCTCACAGGACCAAGAGGTCAAGTAGTTCACACCCTCTCCCCCCACTCTGCCCACACCTCAAATGAACTAAGGCATCCTGAGAGGATGAGCAAACACACCACGCCGTTTTCATTACACGCCGAGCGATTTGGAGCGCAGTAAATCTGCCGGTGGGAGCGTTTTTACAGCCAGCGCGCGACGTGGCACGCCGTTAGCGCTTAATGAGGATCGCAGGATCCCAGCGTCATCCCCAGCGTCCGGGAGCACTCTCGGAGGGTGTGGGGAAACATTATCAGCCGGGGAATATCAGTGCTCCAGGCAATCTACAAGACCAATCGCATGTGATGTGAACACCACAAAACAAATATGAATTTCATTCACAGTTGAGGTATGTTTGGTGTGTGTGTGTGTGTGTGTGCGTGTGGGGGGGAGGGCGGGTACAATAATAATATGTTAACAAATATATAGATCAATAAATAATATTAATAAAAAGAACATCCCAAAAAAAAGATCCAAAGCAAAACCATAGAAAACCAACAAAATGAACCACAGAGGCAAAAATCAAGACACCCCCCTCCTCCCTCGCACAAGTGGTTTCCTCCTTTCTGTGAGGGGGATAGAACTGCTCGCCTCCTGTCTTGTGGAAACTCTCTGGAGTCTGGCTCCACGGCCCTTCTCTTTCCAATCACAAAAGGAATTCCAATGGGCCTGCTCTCATTAGCCCTATCGCCTGGGCTACAGCCCGCCTGGCATAGATATCCCAGCACACTCGCACACAGCAGGCCCGACAGCAGGGAGGGCTAGCTGGGGAGTGGATGGAGATGGTGCAGACGATTCAACCTTTTCTTTCTCACTGTGTTCAGAAGGCACAATTAAAAACAAACTGAACACAAACTAAGTTCCTGGAAAAACTGCTCAGCCAAGCTCACCACTAAAGAGGCAGTCCTGTGCAAAACAACTTTCCTCGTTATAAAAACCGACATAGTTCAGTTAACATGTGGTATTAATAACTGATTTAGAGATATTATGTTTCTCTTTCCAACAGAATATGCGGACTCACAATAACAAATGAAAACTTTATCAAATCCTCAAGATAATATCAGCTTTACAGCACAAGTCATGCAGACACAATAAGACCGCAGCATAGACATTCAAGAAGATATTCACATCCAGACAAAACAGATCACTAAAGTTAGACAAACAAGCAGGTGATCAGACACAACAAACAACAAGCACAATAATGAATAGAGGGGGGAAGATGGATGGGTAGGGGGTTAATAGAAACAAAAACTGACTGTGAACTGAAAACTCACCAAGCTCAGGAGTAAACAAACAGAACAGAGCGGAGACGTCAGACCAGAGATACACACTCCAGAGGGCGATGACGACTCTCCTTGTCTGAACAAGGATCATCGGCTGAGGCCAGGGGGAGCCCCTAAAACTGTCACTGTGAGCCGGCCTTGCGCTGCGTTCCAGAGGCGCTTCAAAGACGTGCCGTAAGGACAATGAGGGATCTGCAGCCGGCTCAGAGCTCTGTGTCAGCGAGGAGGAGCGGACCCAGGGCTAAAAGGCCCTTAAATGAAAATGCAGGCAGATCTGCGCGCATTCCACAGAGGCACACGGCTCGTCTTAGCTCACACACAAGCGCTCACACACACGGGCGCACACACACACATGCACACACGGGCGCACACACACACAGGCGCACACACACACATGCACACACGGGCGCACACACACACAGGCGCACACACACACCTGGGCGCACACACACATCGCCTCTTCAGCAGGAGCGGTATGCAAGATGGTCTGTTCTCCCCTGTCTTTCAGCCAAAGGAGATTGCGGGTCCCCCTCCCAATCCTCCCCCAGTCCGCCCCCTCCCAAAGGAGAGCCTGGAGTACTGGCACAGCCCTAAGGTAATCCAGGGGCTAGCCTCCTCATTGGCCCCAAGCGACTCATAAACTAATCTCGGGGATGTGAAAACAGGACTCTCTCCCTCTCCCTCTCACTCTCGCTCTCTCTGGAGAAGAGAACTTCACCTGGCGTGGCTACTTTCCCAAAACTATTCCTCATTCTGAACTGCCAACACCCTCTTCAAATTCCACCCAAAGCTGTTCTCTGTGGGGCCTAATTATCCATAAGTTTCCCGGCCAACGACCTTTCCCAGTTTCCCTTGTGTGTCATCTGCTGAGGACCGCTGGTAGCAATATACATTCATTGACTGCTGGAGCAATAAAATTAGGATGATTTGTGGAAGATTCCAGAACATTCCCCTGGACCCGTCAACATTTACGAAGGACAGCATCACTACCTATTCTGTGCCGAGCTTCCCCGAGCAGTTTCCCTTGCAGGCTGCGAATGAGGGTCACTCAAAAGCCAAGTCAAAAGCGCACAACATGGCGCCTTTCTAAGTATGATTTGATTTGGTGTTTTCACAGCTGACTGGAGCAGAATTCATCAGTGAGCTCTCAAATATCAAGCAGGGCTTTCTGATAACCATGCCAAATCAACCATCTGCCCTCCTGTGTTTCTGAGCCGACGCAGGGCATGTTGGCGCCACCGCCCACAAAGCAATTTCCAAACCACGTCACCTCCTTTTCAAATACCCTCAGCCCCAGACCGCAGACCACGTGACCCCTCGAACACCCCTGACCCCTCGGTCATGGTCATACAGCAGGCCAGGTCAGGCAGGACCCCTCTGGCCACTGAAGGAACCGCGGGTGCAGAGCTCCAATGGCAGGCTGTTTTTGCGGTGGACTGTGGTGACGAATGTTGATATTAGGCCTAGACCTTTGACACAGTTTACAGCGGTTACTCTGAAAATATTTCAGTATTAACCAACTTAAAACAGGTTTCACAGCACTTAAAGGAGCACTTAGGAGCACTAACTTAAAGGAGCACTTACACCCCACCCCCCAAGAAACTATGCGCACACACACACACACACACGCACACACGCACACACGCACACACGCACACACGCACACACGCACACACGCACACACGCACACACAGGGATTTGCGAGGCCTTACAAAGGCTTACTTGAGCGGCTCCACAATCAGGCCGGTCATGTTGAGGAAGCGACAGACGAGGAGGAGGAGGAGGAGGAGAGGGGGAAGAAGCCAAGCGTGAGGCACTGATAATAACGGCCGCATTCCAGGGCTGCGTGGCATTCCAGCCCGCGGGTCGCCCGGCGACCGGCCCGCCCTCACCCCTGACACCTGGGCCTCTCTGCGTCACTCCCTCCGCCTCCTTTGTTCGCTTCTCTCCCAGAGCGGTGTCTCTCAGGGGGGCAGAACGCCAGCAGGGACCTGGACCACAGAGCCCGAAAACGCTCTTCAGAAAGGGCCATCTGTACGTGCGCTGGCAGGACCCACAGGGCCGCAGCTCACCGCAGTGCGCTTCCCCCACTCGGAGACCGCGGGGGGGTTCAGGCCAGAACTTTAGGTAATCTAAAATACCTTCTTTTTTTTTTTCTTTTTTTTTACTGCTCATTCAAGAACGGCTATAATTATAAATAAGAGAACAACAGCATGCATGTAGGAAAGGCAGGATGCACGCAAGTAGAAGAAACAGATTGCATTGCAGGTGCTGCTGTTCACAAGCAGGCTCATTTCAGCCTGAACTCTTATTCTGCGCGGGACACTGGCCTCGCCGCCCTCGGTGGAGGAGCACATCTGGGTTCATTCCGCAGGTCACGGCCACACGCCGCTGCACCAGGAGGTGGGTGGGACCACAAGGCGTCTTAAAAGTGCACGGTCCTTCTGCGTGAGCCAGAACTTTCCCTCAGGAGGAGCAGGGTCCTTTCAGCTCATCCGTGGTGAAAGCAGAATGTGGTGCCTCTCTGTACAGCTGTGAAACAGGAGTCCCCAACCACCCACTTCATGAGAAGAAGAAGAAGAAGAAGAAGAAGAAGAAGAAGAAGAAGAAGAAGAAGAAGAAGAAGAAGAAGAAGAAGAAGAAGAAGAAGAAGAAGAAGAAGAAGAAGAAGAAGAAGAAGAAGAAGAAGAAGAAGAAGAAGAAGAAGAAGAAGAAGAAGAAGAAGAAGAAGAAGAAGAAGAAGAAGAAGGTTGAGAGCTCTGTCCTGGGCCTAACCCGTTCCTCACGTCGAAGGAGACAGCCAATTTAAACAGCGCAAGCTGCTGCATTTCCCCTACCTCATGTGTTTATACTGCTTGGAGGAATTCTGAAATTCATCACTTCTGACAGAAGCTGAACTCAGATTCCCGCTTCAAGGGGTATCCCAAGTTAACAATATCCTAGCAAGCATGGCATCTTTGGCCATCAACACAGTATCCCGTGTGTGTGTGTGTAACAGGGCTGCCCAATCCTGTTCCTGGACATCTGCTCAAGTTTCAAACCCAATTTGGAACACCTTATTTTGACTCTGTACTCCAGATTTGAAATAAAACAATGAATAAAATTAATCATTAAAGTACAGCCTGTTAGATTTAATTTGACGGTATGTACATCCACATTGGGGAATTCGGGTAGGAATTGTAGCCCTTTTCACACAGTTTTTTGTGGATCAAAAGTAATGAGTTGTACAGCTCTTTCTTGGCCAGCTGTGTGTCTTTGCATCATTAGTTCATGCACAATAAAGCTAACAAAAATTTCCAGGGCTCTCTGTGTGGACTGCTGGCTGAGAACCATACTGGGAAACAGCGACTCCTCTGGTAGATCAGGGGCCTGCGGTTTGCATGTACCAACTGCACAGAATGTGTAGCCCTCCGGAGTGACAACTACACAGCTCAACTGCTGGACTGCAGAGTGAACAGAGCACGTGGAGCCTGGTATGCCTGCACTCTCCTGAACTGACTGCGGATGATGCAATGACTTAGCAATAGCAACTGGGAGAGCCATACCGGAAAAGGATATAAAAACTAATTGAAAAAGAAGAAGATAGAGACTTGGTTTACTGTTAAGACAGAAGAGGCAAAATGGTTGTAGTGCCAGGTTTCAATAACATCCGTATCTGGTTGTTATCCCTAACTCCCCATTCCTCTCTATTGATTTGACGGCTATCAGACCTTGGTCAAGTACGAAATTGCTTTGGATTTTTACACTTTCCTACGCTTTACCAAGGTTATGTGGTGTATTGGAACTGATGAAATACTCTCAAAAACTGCAAACCCTCTTGGTTGGCTCAATTGCACCAGGCAAGATCAATTGAGCACAGAGAACTATTTGAATACAAAACAATTACATATCTGACCCAGGTCTGACTGCTACACACAAAAGTATTAAGATGCTGACACCATGCAAGCCTCTTGAATTATACTTCAATTACTTTCTGCCACAGCAGATTTCATTGCCGCTAGCTTTTGATTCCCCACTGACTGTCTATGCTGCCCTCGTGTGGTTCTTCAATGTAATGGGGGGGGGGGGGGGGACTTTCAAGGAGATCTTTTGAAAGAATATTCATCAAAGCGCTGCCAGTAAGTTTGTTTGATATGACACACAATGAAACCATTAATGAAGAGCAGCTGTGGCCGACTTTTGAAGTCGGTCGATGAAGACAGGAGCACAACAAATAGGATTGCACATTTTACAACAAGCACCATACTGACACACAAACTCAGCTTAGGCAATGTTGTACAACACATCCCAAGTTTGATCAAAAATAAATATGGCAAGGTGTGCGATTCTACACGAGGAGTAGTCTCTCAGCACTTAACTCACCCACCTGTTTACCAAGGTCCAAACTGCTTGTGGACATTGAAGTGGATGTAAGAACTACTGGAGTCTGTGGTTAAAACAGATAGCGTTGTCACCAATGTGCTGGCGAGCAGATCGGAAGAGTGTGCGACACACTCCAGTGTTCCAGTGTTCTCGGGGTGACACCGGCACTGTGGGACTTGAAGGGAAAACCATCAGCTCCAAATCGAGGAGGCAGCAGTGTAAAATAGTGGTCGCCAGTGACACCGTGCCATATATATATATATATATATTTTTTTTTTTTTTTTTAAATAAATACTAATTTTATTAGGGACAGTGCACATTAATCAACATTTTCAGTTTCCACATCAATGTACATGTGCCAGCGTTAACTCGTAAACTCATTTTCATCTGTAGTCCCTAACCTGCATGTTATGAGGACTGGAGTGTACTTGTCCCTGGTCTGCCCAGGACGCGGGAGTGGCGGTATCGCTGGGCTCCTGCTCTCCCACGTGGAGCAGAACAGGACGCCCACGCGGCCGCGTAACCAAACCCTCCCGAGCCCGGCCCAACAGGCCGAAACGCGATACCCCCCGACGCACGCCAATCAATTATTCACTCCTCCCGCCCGCCGGGTGCGCGGCCGCTGCGGTAGGTACGACCGGACGCCATGGGAACGGGATCCCGCCTACAGGAACACGATACCTCCGGGGGGTGACCACGTGCTGCGGAGACAAGGCTGTGTCACGCTAAACTCCAGCAAAACTCCAGAAACATGCTCCAGGCACAAGACACAACGGCCATGGTCACATGGTGGTCTTCTAGAGAGTGTTTCAAACAGGCTTTCCTATAAACCAACTTGCCTGTTTATAAGTAAATGTCATTAAGCAGTTCCTCATTAGCCTTCTTCTGTGTTTCTCTGCCTAAAGCAGTGGTTCCCACACTCCTCAGGCACCCACCAGCCGGACCCAGGCATTTCATGTGGCCCATCTCAAGCACATCTGATGCCACTAACCAAGGGCTTCAGTAGGTCCAACCAGGAGTGCTTGAGGTGGAACAGATCAAGTACCTGGATCAAGCCAGAGGTACCTGAGGAGAGGTGTGGGAACCATGAGCATAAAGATAAAACGCATGGACACGCTCAAATGACTCTGACTCCACTACTGCACTTGGCCACCAGGTGGCCTCAGTCACACTCTCCGCTGATGTCAGGGAAAAGCAGCGAGTTCTTCTGCTGCTGAGGCTATTTGAGTTTCTTATTTACATTTTACAATATAAGAGTTTAGCTCAGGCTCTTACGCTCAGGGTCTTATGCTCAGGGTCTCAGGCATTCTGCAGTGCATTGCTCTCACCCCTTTGCGTGTAACCACAAGCGAACTGAACTAAAAAAAATTGTAAAAATAAGGAAAAAGGCAAATAAATTGCTTAGGCTTGAATTTTTGGATGCAGTAATGCTGCCATGTGTTGCCTTCCATTTGTACATACAGTACATGCATAGGCAGTTTTGGGCTTTGAAAACAGCCAGGGCAATGAGACAGAGAGTGAGAGCATGCTTAAACCCCCTATAAGGCACTCTGCATTCTTTGGAGACATGAACTGTCATATCAATAAAAATTTCAATTTAAGAGACGGAGACAACAGCACAACATCACACAGTCTACGGAAAGATAAAGAAGTTTCATCATATGACCCTAATGCAAATGCAACAGGTTTGACAACACACAATCAAATAACTGCATTAGCAAACTTTTGCAGCAACACCTTAAGCAAGAGCACAAGATGAGAACTAGGGAATCAGCACAGAAGTCGGGAGTCGTGCCAGGCACCTCCACCTGGTCATCGCTGCTAGCAGCTGTCCTGCCATTGGTGGAGTTTAGCATTAGCACCATCGTTGCCTACTGCTGCTTTAGTGGCTATGTCATTATCAACGCTTTCAGTACTGGTAGATTACATTTGTGTCGGTTTTATTTTTCTCCAAGAAAACCTGATCAATAGTTTTATTTGACCTTTAGGGAATAGCCTATGCACGTCCCCGTTTTTCAAGGAAACATCTCACCACGATAACAACTGGCTTCTAAATAATAATAATAATAATTCCAAAGCATTATTTGACCTAGGGAGGTATTTCACGAAGGAGGATTACTGAGATTACTGAGGGGATAACTTTGCTATTGTAAACCCCAGAACAGCTCTTTTCACTTCAGCCCATGTTCCAGATTTGGGAGGATTCCAGGTTTCACACAGTGCTGTTATTCTAATTTCACAATCCTGCTTTGTTTGAGTTAAAAATGTAGCAAACGGATGCACACTACAGATTTGAAGGTTAGGAGCTGGACCTTGCACTTGTCGCAGTCGGCCTCCGTCTCCACGGCGACGTGCTGGGACCAACTGATCCATCCGACCTCACCTTAAAAAACCTCCCTGGTGAAACCTTGGAGAAAGTAAACCTAAATCTGCCACTCACTGGAACATGCAGTTCCAGAACACTTTTCTCAAGCATCAGTTACCTTCTTCAGCACTCTCCCGTTCAAATCAGGATTGCCCAGTTGGGATTTTAGGCTTGTCCCATCAGTTCAACGACATGTCTCAGACAAAGAACCGGGCCTTTTCGCTTCCAGGCCTGGTTTTTTGCCCAATTTTCTTTTGTAGTTCCACTGTAAAGCATCTTTGTGCCAGTGTTCCTGTAATAAGTGCTATACAAATAAAAAGTGAATTGAATTGAACTGAGCTGAATTGAACAGAGTTCCCGACACCCTGATGTTATTGTGTGGTCCTCCAGAGAGCCCCAGCTCGTTCTGGGAGAAATGCAGCGACAGTTCGGGCGGTCATCCCCATCTGTGTGTGTCACCACCGGCGCAGAAACACCCCCACCCCCCAGACAACGCGGCATCCCCACGAAGACTCTTGAACCCCCAGAAATGCTGGGGGGAGGGGTCTCATTAAGTCTGCAATAACGCAAGGGTCAGGTCAACATCCAGACAATGCTGCCATTGTCTCCCCCTCCCAGCCCCTAACGGCGACAGCCCAATCAGCACGCAGATTACCGCCATCGAAACTCAGTATTTAGAGCAGGGGTGGGGGACCATGATCCTCGGGGGTCCTGGATCCGTTTCTGGGTTTCGTCCAAACTTCTGCTCTGAATTATTTAGCTGGCCCAATTATTTACGGGTTTTACTGCGTGTAGTGTCCCTATGTGAAATGAATTACTGTCAAGTTGACAAGCGTGAAGCAGTATGCATGAAGGTCTTGTGAGCTCAACATAGACCCAATAAGATTTAGCTGGATAACAATTGAAGCTAAGGGAAAAGTCTGCACGCTTCCTGCTCACACAGGTCAGTGTCTCATGATTCATGGCTAAGACTCCAACTTTTGAGGAATCTTTCAATGACAATACACTATATATCAAGTTAAGTTGCTGGCTAGATATGGAAAGGCAGTTTTCATATTGCCATGTAGCAAATGTTTAAAACTGAAGCTTCTAAGGGCAGAACTTAATAGTTGGCACCTTCCAGTGACTCACCCCCCAGTTCCCTGTTATGCTACTGTTCTGAGAAACTGATGCAGCCGTGAGCAAATCAGCTCAAATTAACTTTGCTTAGCATCAGAGCCCTGCCAAGGCCTGAAGCCCATGACATTCCGGTTAGGAGATCCGTTCCACCGCTAAAACGCCACCCCTCCTCTGGCTCATCCTGTTAAGGCGGGAGGAATTTCGGTTGGCAGGACATCAGTCTCATAGCACGACGGCACGCTCTAGTCAACGGGGTGCCCTGGCCTCCCTGCAGAAGGTAGGCATTAACCGTCCCTGACTCAGTGTCTGTGAGAGCTGGTGGACTGTGGAGAGAGGAGTAGCGGGGGCCTGACATCATGCGTTTCAACGTGCTCGACCGGGCTCTCCTCAACCGCCAAGAAGGCAGCGGCTCAGATGAGCTCAGTGCAACAACACAAACGAACATTCCAAATTTGGAGAAAATACAAGTGCAAAGGAAAAATACAGCACATAGTTTGGTGGGATAGCGCATGGCAAACCCCCTTCCTCCAAGAGTGGCGAACCCTTCCCACACTGCCGACTGCTTCCTTCCAAGTAAGGAGAATATTTACAACATCATTACGCCAACCAGCAGACAGATTTCAGACCACAAGCGGTGTTTTCTCCTGCTTTCCCGTTAGAGAATGTACAGGAAGGAGACGGCACAAGCTCTGTCTGTCTGTCTGTCTGTCTGTCAGCCCGTTTGATTGGACTGTGACTCCAGCCTAGCTCTGTGAGTCTGTCTGATCCAGCTGTGATTCTAGCCTAGCTCTCAATCTTTGTCTGATCCAGCTGTGACCCCCACAAGAAAACAGACGTATGTATGTCCACGTTCAGATACTCCTGAAAAACAAGCTTTCCGACTGCCAATGGCCTAGATTCAGCTTGCATTTGCCTTTCTGACTCACAGTTAAAAACCGTGTTACATGACAACCTTCCCAAAACTAAGCCAAGATAATTCAGTGATTCAGCCAACACGTATGTTAAAAAAAACTTATTTTTTGCAGCTGAAAGACTTGCATTTATTTACATTGATGAAATCCAGGCCCAGAATAAAACCCTGGGACATGCTGTACGCATTTCTTCATCAGCTCTGGTTTCATAGGGGCTATTTCCTCTCTGTGTACCTGGCACATTTTTACCACACACTTCACCTGCGCTTTATTTTATTTTCCATGCCTGCTGACATTTATCAGGAAATGAAACCGATACCAGGCTCTGTTAAATCATAACTGTGCTGAACAACAGTGAGTGGCCTTATGACTGGCTTACGTTGTCAGACAGATTAACCACGTGAGGTGTTCTTCAAGGACGTTGTTCAAATCACTTGGTCTATGTGAAGTCAGTTAGTGAGGATCCCCAGGTGAACACGGTAACAACACTTGCCGCTCACTCTGGTGAATATCTGTGGAACCATCCGGAACATTCAACCTTGACTATGCATGACTCAGCACTTTGGAGCGCTGTTTTCCTGCCAATAGCATGGCTCCTGATGCAGCTAGCTGACGCCATGTTCCTTCCTCTTCCTCTTCCACCCATCAGCAGCATGACCTCATAGTCACACACAAATTCCCATAATGCAAAGCATGGTGTGTGTGCTCACGCTTCTTCTCTCTGTCAACAGACACACCTATTGAGCCTCTGGGTCTGCTCAACTACTTCCTCACAATACAATGGCCAGTGCGTCGACCTTTCTGGCCACACTCCTTCCCTACAGACCCCTCCTGAGCTGATATCCCAGTGAATCTTCCAAATGGACCCTTGTGCTAGAATCCTCTTCCCTACATATACCTATACTGTGATCATCATCTCCATAGAGACTGCTGGGATGCCCTTCCCTATAGACCCCTGAGCTGGGATCCCCTTCTCAATTGACCCCTCAGATGGGATCCTCTTCTCAATTGACCCCTGAGCTGGGATCCTCTTCCCGAAATAAGACCTGTACAGGGATCCCATTCCCCACCACTACATGTGCATGTACATGTTCAACTTTCCAGGCTCATACAGAACGCATTTATGTAGCGTATCTGACGTTACAGCACTTTAAAGTGAAGGGAAGCCCACTCCCTCAACAGGAAACAACACACAGCCCAGCTCAGCAAGAGTACTAACCAAGCCCAACCCTGCTTAGTGGTGACATCAGAAACAGCTTGGCAAGATAGTATGGCATCTGTCCAAGAGCAAAAAACAAGATTCACCAGATCTACCTGCACCCGGTGACGAACATAGGCTGTTTCGGGTTAAGATACATGCACGCATGCAAGCACACAGCACACACACAGCCAGTTTCACCTTACTGGGCTATGTACATGTGACCCTCATACGAAAGCTGAAGTCAGCATTCCACAAAATTCAACTCCAAAGTTACATTTCCAGAACTGTTCCGAAACTCATTAGTTTCTTATTAATACAAAAAATAAGAACGTAAGCAGCAGATTTACACAAAAACTGACTCTGTCTTCCTAACTAGCAATACAATGCACAGTCACTATCATACATTCATGTCATATAGTTACACAAAAATATATAAAGTTTCCATAAGTGTACATGCATATTAAAATATGGTAGGTTAGCTATTATGATTAAATTCTTTGTTAGCAAATTACTTAAACATTAGCTAGATTCTCTGGTTAGTAAACCAGAGTTAAACCATTTGTCAAACAATCTGACAATTCTGTTTATAAACCCAGGAACTACACTTTAATGAAAACAAAAGTGGTTAGGATTTGAATTTAGAACAACACCGTAGAGCAATATTTCTCCTTCGCAAACACAGTGTTTGACGCAGAGAGAAGACAAAGCACAATAAACTTGGTGATGCCTGTAAAATTCACTGCTTATACCACGGCAGGTTATTGCACAAACCGAGCTCATAGGTTTATGACGACGGGGACATTTATAGGCCTTGTAAATAAAAATAAAGACTATTCTAATAGTGGCAGTATACACTTGCAGTTAAACTACAATATTACAGGAAAGAGGAAGCATTTGAGCCATCTTAAAACCGGGCCCTCTGCTAAAGCTCAGTAAAGACCTGCTGATTTACACCGTTTACAGCCACAGGTTCTAGTCTGTGCACAATATAATATGTACTGTAAAGCTTAAAATGGCCTCCATACCCAAAGCTTAGTTTTACTGTTCCTAACTACACCAGCTTCCCGATAGCCCTGGGAAAAGAAAGAATGTGGAAAAAATCTTGCATAACTCAAGACACATAAATCCTACTCCTCCATTTTAGGGGCGACATGGCTCAGGCAGTAAGAGCAGTCATCTGGCAGTCGGTTCGATCCCCCGCCCGGGCTGTGTCGAAGTGTCCCTGAGCAAGACACCTAACCCCCAAATGCTCCTGATGAGCCGGTCGGTGCCTTGCATGGCAGCCAATCGCCATCGGTGTGTGAGTGTGTGTATGAATGGGTGAATGAGAAGCATCAATTGTACAGCGCTTTGGATAAAGGCGCTATATAAATGCCAACCATTTACCATTTACCATTTTAACATTCCCAAAAAAAACTAAAAACAAAAGGCTAGACATGAGGCTTACATGTAGTGAAATCACAACCGCTTCACACTCCTACCAGGAAAACTGACTAAGACATAAATCATATTTACATCTTCAGGCATTCACAGTGACTTATACAGATTATATCTTTCAAGCCATTTATAAGACAGGGATTTCTGCTGAAGCAATTCAGGTCACATCCCTTCCTCAAAAGTGTACCTGCCCCGCCCTGCCCTGCCCTGCCTGGGAATCAACTCTACAACCTTGGATTTGCTGCTCCATTTCACTGGTCGTCATGCTAAACTGCTGCCCTTAGCCATAACCATTCAAAGTCCATCAGAAATAGACTACATTTGAAATAGAAATGGACTGGGCTATAGAATTCAACGACATTTTAAATAGAAATGGGCCCTTATTTACATGACATTATATTATATTTAGCAGATGCTTTTATCCAAAGTGACATATAATAAGTGCATAGCGAAGGTCATTAGAACAGCTACAGGACAGTTTGGATAAGAAACAAGTCACAAAGAATCAGTCGTCTAAGCCGTTTCAGCCTTTTCAGTGAGTGGATGGCGGTGGTATGCCTGTAGGTTTGAATACTTTAGCCTCAGGGGTTCAGCCTCAACAAAAAACACTACGTTCTTTCCTGAACGTAGTTTCTATCGAAACACAGGCAGGTTACCACAGGTCAGAAAGTATCGGTGTTCAGTATGACGCGGAGGTTACTTCACAGAGCGACCCTTCGTGCCCTTTCAGACCTGAGGCAGGCCTACAACCTCCTCAGCCTACGTTCCCTCCGCCGCTTACCGTTATCACACACATCCTGCTTTATCTGGACCCTGTATGTTTACCTCGCGTTTAACACGGTGAATATTAGTTTGACCTTCCCATTCCTCCTGCACTCAACAAGTAAACGCCTGTTCTTCTCTCAAACACGGTCTCGCCTTTTAGAAAGGGACAGAGAAGACCTCGCGTCTCAGTGTATGCCCCTTGTGATGGGCTACAGCTGTTCAAGCGCAGCTGTGTGGGGGATCGAAGGCTGTTTTTGAGCCATGTTCTCCACACACCCTCAACTTTCCACAACCGATTCCACTGAGGTTGAGAATGCTAGAGCTGTTGAAACAATTTAGTGAGATCACTGATGTAGAACTACTGGGCTGTAACCGGTTCTCTCTTTTAAATAATCAAACCATTAGGCCCCCGAGAAAGGAGCTGCCGCACGGTATAGTGTGTGTGTGTGTGTGTGTGTGTGTGTGTGTGTGTGTGTGTGCGCACTGTGACAAAAGAAAACAGTGGGGTCATGTGACGGGCATGGTGTGACTGAGTGATGCGTATCCTGTGGGACGGGCCCCACATAAACCCCTCCTCTCTCATCATGATGACCTTGCAGGGCTTGATAAATGTCCTGAATACACCAAAGTGTGTGGCCTAGAAGTTCCGAGCACCCCATCGTCTGTTCCTAGCTGCTGGGCTGACCCCAGATCAGTGTTACTAGAATGACAGGACAAGTTCTTGGCAGGAGAACTGCAGTGCTGATGGCAGCCATTTTGAAAGACATCCCTATCTGTGCAGGCTCTGCAGGGACCAGGATGTCACCTTTGATGACCCTACACATTCTGCTTCTCAGCTCCCACAGGGGTCCAAGGGCCATAAGTCTTATAGCGTGTGTGTGTGTGTGTGTGTGTGTGTGTGTGTGTGAGTGTATGTGTGAGTGTGAGTGCAGGTGCGGTGTGAGTGTGAGTGTGAGTGTGTGTGTGTGTGTGTGTGTGTGTGTGTGTGTGTGAGTGTGAGTATGACGGTTTGTGTGTGTGAGTGCAAGTGTGTAGGTGTAGACTGCAGGTGTATAAATCCTCTATTATGGGCCTACCTTCTCACCCCCAGTGCCAGGGTCTTGTGGGACCCCTTGATCAGGCCGATGGCCTCCTGCCGGTAGCCGGTCAGGGGGTACTCATTCACAGACACCACCTCGTCCCCCACCTGGAGTCGGACATCCCAGGCCTGACTGCCCTCCTCCACCTGGAACAAACACAGACAATATTACTGTACATTACACACCATTACACACAGACACAGCCAGTATTACTGTACATTACACACATACACAGCCAATATTACGATACATTACACACCATTACACACATACACAGCCAATATTACTATACATTACACACCATTACACACAGACACAGCCAATATTACTATACATTACACACCATTACACACGTACACAGCCAATATTACTATACACTACACAAATACACAGCCAGAGCCAATATTACTATTAAATATTACAATGAAAGTATTACAGTTTAATAGAAACATGGCCAAAACATTGTACTCTAACACACAGAGGTACATTAAAATACTGCTCATCTGTTTCCATCATATATACACATCACCAAATAACCAATCAGACACCAAAGTGTTATGACTGGCTGATGGAATGAAGTTGCACACCTCACTGAGACCCCCCTGCACACAATGCGTCTCGCTCTCTCTCTCTCTCTCTCTCTCTCTCTCTCATACCACAACCTACAGTCACATAAATAAAGCAGTCTAGACACCACACACCCCACAAAAATAAAACCGTCATAAAATCTCCCAACAGTATTGTTATCAATATAAATGAGTCGACTTTCATACGTTTCATACGAGCTTGTTCCTGGAAATGTGTGCACTCCTCATCCTGACTGCTTCATGATCAAACAGAGGTACAACATCCTCTCCATTAAATCTATAAAGAACATTAGCTATCCATCTGTCTTTAGCCATCATAATTACCAAGAATCCATACTAAATATATTCTAGCAGGAATTTCTATTGTTTATTTACTTATTCAATTTTTTTCCTAGAATTGTCGGACAGCAAAAAAGAGAAGGGCAGAAAAGCGCTCGGGCCAGCGTCTTCAAAGAGCCTGCGCGCTGTGCACAGAGCTGTGTGAAAACAAACCGCACCGTGTTTGTGTAAGAGGACCGGAGACGGAGCGATACCACTCCACCCTGACCCCGCGCTAGGGGGGGCAACTGTAAAAACACAGGGCAGGAAGAGGGGGCAATGGGGGGGGGGCACTGTATGCTGATGCATTGTGAGCGCTTCAGAGGGACAAAGGCCGGAAATTAGGTCAGATCAGCTGCGTTGGAAGTTGGCGAAACTGTAACGTTCGTGACCGTGACCCGTGTCAACCTATGACACGCGGGCCCTCGGCACAGGCCAGGCGGGGCGGTCACGACGGAACCCTGGCGTCAGCCGCGCACCACAGACCGTGTGGCGATGGCTCTGGCGTGATGATGATGTCACGAGGGCTCACGGTCGGCTAATGAGGTCACCGAGGCTCCCGGGCGGCCGTGCTCACTGCAGCGCTGAGAGGGGCCGCAGAGCGACACTACTGAGCTACTGAGGCGCACCGCGGGCGAAACGGCGTGAGTCATCGCCCCAAGGCTGAGCGCTCCCTCCATGTAAGTCTAACCTGAGAGGAGACGCACATTCCCCTGGCAGAGGAGCCGCTGACTCAGGCCAAATCACCTCTACCCCCACCCCCACCCCCTCCGCAGTGCTGTGGCGGACTGCATTCAGTGTAATTACCCAGAGAAATAAGAGCCTGTTACACACTCAACCCTGGGCTCCAGTATGCCACATTTCAGTCCACCTTGCCACCATTTTTGGACTTGACTCAACTAAAATCTATGATTAATCGCACTAGTGTTATACTTATTTTTAAAGTTTCCACTATTCATGCCCAAACATCACCTCATATTCACTTTTGGATTCCTTGAGTTTTAGATCATTTGTATGTCTTTGTACAGGAGGGAAAGAGAAAGAGAGAGAGAAAGAGAGAGAGAAAGAGAGAGAGAGAGAGAGAGAGAGGTGGGTCAAGGTTGTCATCCTAACAACTCACCACACAGTGCATGCTTAACACAAAGGGAGACAAAGCAGAGCTTTTGTTCACCGCTGCAACTACACAAGCATAGCAATTAGGTAGCATGCTAGCTTTTAGATAGCATGTTAGCTATGGCAGATTCCAGCAAATCCACTTATGGGCCGACTGGCCGCCACTAGAATATATATATATTTAAAAATCTTTTTAGGAAATGTGAAGCAGAAGCCACTCAAAAAGGCTGCATCAGCTGACCATCGATATGGGCTAGTCCATTCCTGTGGGTCTGGGGGGATACTCTCCACTGGTCAGTCATATGGTGTAACGCAGGAAGTGGTCCCTCCCAAAGTGGGCTTGCCCAGCTAAAGAGGTTATTAAAACTGAAAACAAAATGGTTACGGTCAAGTTAAACAATATAGAGGATAAAGTACCAAATTGGATTGAAAAAAGGAGTCAGAACTTTTTTTTATCCCTTCATTGCTTTTTTTATATTGTTTTGGCAATGAAGGGATAAAAGACAGAAAAGCCGCTGAAGCAGCCGAGTGCACAGCTCACCCACATGTTTCCCTAATCTGCCCAAACGAGCGATAGGATTAGCCACCAGGGTCAAGGTGAGGCTAACCTACTGAGCACCAGCAGCAATTCAGCACATCGCTTGATAATAAAAACCCTGACTGCCTGTGTGCCTGTTGGTGCAGAGTAGACTCCTAAATGTGAACATCATGTTACCTAGAGAACAATCTCACTGTATTCCAAACACTTTCAGTACAAATTGGTCTACAGGGATAGTATTTTACATTAGCTGCAGCCAGTGATATACAAAAATTAGTAAGTTAGGTCAAGAACTGTGACTTACAACATTTGGACCAGTCATTTCTTGAGCAAATTGCTCTAAAAACATTGACCACTCACTCAGCCTCAATCCTTTTGATCATGGAGTAAAAAAAAAAAGAAGCTTTTGTCCCACTCCCTGGTGTCCTTTCATAGCGGGGGGGGCGGGGGGGGGGGGGCACCCTTTACCTTCTTGGTTTGTGGGGGGATTAATAGCAGCAGTGATTTTAATAAGTTCCACAAATGCTGAATGTTTTTTGCCGCAATTATCGGAACAGCTTATCTCATTAGCAGTGGATTCTGGGTAACTGCATCTGTGACCCATGAACGTAACTTGTAAGTGGAGATATTACAGTAATGTGTGGACGGGAGCTCATTTAGAAACGCGTCCTGCACCCTGCATCAGCATCACCGGCTCATGAGCTGCGGAATGGAGGCCAGGGAGGGGGGCAGAGCTCAGGCTTTTCTGCCAGAGGCCTGAGAATGCTCCAAAATACTAGTATTATTAAATAGGCTACTTGTTACCGAATGCTGAGAAAGTCAAACACACAGGTTTGAAAGACTTGCCACCCTCAAACCAAGATACCCAGAATTCACATGTTGGCCTCCGGACACAAAACTTCAAAGTATTACTGAAGTCAATGTCACCGTGTTCGAGAACAACCTATTATGAAAGCATTACTGAAATGACACCGAGTGCTCAGGAATGAGTTATCTTTTTTGTTTTGGGAGGGTGGGGGGGCGGGGTGGGACAGGCGCACCTCGCACACCGGAGCAGAGGACCGAGAGCAGGCCAGAGCGTGACAGTAAAGAGCAGAGGTAAAGGGTCTGAAGATGGGCCTCTGGATACAGGACACGGTGGAATACCGCTCACAGACCCGGTCTACAACGCGGAGCTCTAACAGGGCCGGTTAGAGCGGGCCCCTAAAGATTGAGCAAGCCGTGCCAAAACACGCACTCTGCCAAAAATGCGGCGCGCGGTCAGCGATGACGTGCTACTAACGTGCAGACCTCTCTTGTTTATTATTGAAAGAGCCAGAGGGGCTTCAAACGCAGAGGTGAGTGAAGATAGACACCAGGGAAAGCGACGCCCGCAAAAATAACTTCCACCTCCACCGAGGAGGGAGGGAAAAGAGCAGTTTGGATGGTGCTGGGGCTGTCAGGTGGTCAGTGGAACAATAAACATTTAAACCGTTTAAACAATGCCAGCTTCCTGCGAGATTCCTGCGTGACTCGAACACGTCCACGGAAAGAAGTGGGGGCAGGGATACCGTGCGATTATAAAGAGCTTTTCATAAACCCAAAGATACCGTACAGAGCACAGAGAAAGCACTGCACGCATAGACTAACAGGGCAGCGGGGGAAAGGCAGGGAGAAGCGATACACGAACAGGAGGTGAATTAAAGTCTCGGTACATTACACGGCTGAACGATCATTCAGTTAATATACCACAGAGATGAGAGAAGGGCAGGGGTACACAGGTTAAACACCGAGAGGACACAAGCAGCAGTGGCTAAACGTGTCAGTCTGGAGCGGTGTAACAGACTGTGCAGTGTAAGAGGCACTGTTCCTACACCCTGTATGGTGGTGGAGGAGGGTCAGGGGGCAGATAGGCAGACACGTCGCTTCTCTACAGCCCTGCGGTTCCGTTCCCTTCCTCTCCTACACCCTGCGAGCGTTGGGGGCATAGACAGCCTTGCAGACAGCCGCAGCGTTAGCGAGCGGAGCAGTAGCGTGCCGGTTTCCTGCTGGCGGACATCCTGTGTGGGGGGGGGGGGGGGGGGGTCTGCAGGTTTGCATAATCGCAATTATTCTGTTCTTCCCTCGATTCAGAACTCATACGGATTCCGTTTTATTGGATTCTGGGTAATAAGGACATATGCCCTCCCATGAGAAATAAATACCTTCTGTTGCCATCCACTTCCACAGAACTACTGCGGTCTTTCATCTGCAAATACTGAGGCGGCATTAGAGGACAGTGAGGCATGATGGGTAAAGACCACGTTAAGCAGACCAGTGTGGTAGCTATAAAGGGTAGGGAGATGAACTTGTTACTCAAGAGGCTACATGTTCGATTCACAGATGGACCCTGGACTAAGGTACCTAACCTTTATTACTTCAGTAAAATACGCAGCAATGTGAGCTATAAGTCGGTCTCATTGCCGGTTCTAAATTTAATTAGAAACAGCCAAAGCTTCTGACTGACATTCTGCGTGGCTCTGAAATCGCCAAGGAAACAGGCTTCCCTCTAGCGCCAGACCCACGTCACACGCGGCCTATCGGAGGACAAACAGCGCGAGCTGCTCCCCGCGTTTGACTCAGAACGTGAGCTGCTCCCCGCGTTTGACTCAGAACGTGAGCTGCTCCCCACGTTTGACTCAGAACGTGTGAACGTGTGCTGCTCCCCGCGTTTGACTCAGAATGTGAGCTGCTCCCTGCGTTTGACTCAGAACTTGAGCTGCTCCCCGCGTTTGACTCAGAACGTGAGCTGCTCCCCACGTTTGACTCAGAACGTGAGCTGCTCCCCACGTTTGACTCAGAACGTGTGAACGTGTGCTGCTCCCCGCATTTGACTCAGAACGTGTGAACGTGTGCTGCTCCCCGCATTTGACTCAGAACTCACTTCCACTCTGTCTCCAGTTAAAAAGACACCACTTTATTGGCAGGACAACCAGAGTACTACTGCATATACACAATGGAAAATAAAAAATGAATAGCGTCCAATTCCAAAAGTGACATAGTGCATCGTCTTAGCCAACATAAAGAAGCTGCAAGACTGATATCAAACATATTTACATAAAATACTATTCCCCAGATAATCATGGCCCACACACACAAAGACACACACACACACACACACACACACACACAGTCAAACTGTGACAACTGTGATCACGCTCTGTCTCTTTGCTTGTGTGCCAGTGTGCGTACACTTGGCCAGCGCAGCATTAAAACGCTGCCAGTGTCTGTGTAGCATCCCCATGAGCTCAGCGGCAGGGATCCGTTCTGCGTACAGATCGCACAGAGCAGAGCAGCAGGCTGGTCTCCGGCTTCACAGGCGCGTCTGAGCGGAACAGGACACGTGCTGCTCTGGAGTTTCCCTCATGTGCAGAAATTTACGGTGAAATGGGGAGGAAAATGAGGGGAAATGAGGAGGGAAAAAACCATCAGCAGGAACTGGCCGCTGTAGGTGTTGGATTCCCTGCCGGAGCTCCTGAGAAGCATGCTAAAGATGAGCAAGGTTTCTCACGCCATGACGCATCAGGAATGAATCAGCACCTTTTCAGACTCCTAAAAATAATGACAGCAGTCCTCTCTCACCTGAGACAGAGGGAGAAGGCTCTTCCCCCTATTCCAGCTCTCTGAACACTCCCCACATCCCAAAACAACCTTCAACATTTTTTTTCCCCCACAGTTTGTAGTAGACGAGCAAGCTCCACTACCCACCTTCCCTTTAACCCGACCCCCAGGAATACTAAAGGGGTCTAAAGAACCCCTACATTTGGCCTTGTTGCATCAGGAAAAAGGAGGGAAGAAATTGAGGGAAAGGGGGAGAAAAGAGGAGAGAGAGGGATGGAGGGGATGTTAAACACGTTCCTGAAACCGAGCGGTTGAGGGTTTGAATCCAGAGCGATCCACACCAGGCGTGGCCTTCAGCAAACCGCACAGCTAAAATCCACATGTACCAGCGAGTTAGAGTATGTACAACTGTGAAAAGGGAGCGGTGCCACATAAATACAGTGCCACAGAAAGAAATTAACAGTCTGACAAGATTAAACGGATCAGTTGACAGAAAATGTCATCAGTAATTCTGAATCTCAGCACCCTTCTTCACAACCACTAAAGACCTCCTTTGGAAATGTAATTGGACAATGAGTCCAGCTCAGACAGATTCAGTCGAGACTAATTACAGAATCCAACAAGCAACATCCTTTAAAATATTACACTGACTTGCAGTTCATACAGGTGTGTGGGGTCAGGGTGTGGGTGATTATTGTTGCTATCCCCACACATTTACATGGTTTCTAGTTCTTCTCAAATAGGCATCCACACACATGCATTTTAAGCACAGCGCTGGGAGAAATGCCTTTGAGATGGAAACTGTGCTCAGACACATTCAGCCTAACTCCTCCCTCCATTCTGGTCATTAAGACAGAATCGGTAAAACAGTCTTTAGCTGAAAGGTGGGCTCAAAGTCAAGCCTGCCAAACATTTAACAAAAATTCACCAACCGCTGAGGTGTCGACACTCCCCCTCAGTCCAGTCCCTGGGGCAGCTCCAGAGATGCAGCAGCACTGGCCAGGACCCCGAAAAACTCCCACTGAGCTCCCACGTTGGGGTACGATTCACACCCTGCCGGTAGTGTTAGTCTGAGCGCCCCCTCGAAAACTGCACGAGGAATGTGTTTTTAAACTTATTCTTACTTTTCTGGGGCTGCAGCAGAAAGAAACCTGCTGGGGAGGACTTCGGACTCAGTTGGGTCAATATGGAAGTGGCACAGTCAGACCGCAAACAGGAGCTACTTCTGCCTCTCTCACGCCCGCCCCTTCTTCCAAACAAAAAACTAACCCCGCAAGGTCTTTCTGGGCTGATTATTAACCAGCTCAGGGGAGAGAGTCAGGTAGCTTCTCCTGCTACCGTGCCCTTCACTCTGTGTCCTTCACGTGGTAGAGCAGGTCAGGCCACCAGACGCTGGCACCGTGTGGCTGGGATCAGCACTGTCCCGCTCGGGGTCTGGCTCCTGTCAGTGTCAGCCCTTTAGTTTGACGGAGGGATAACTGCTCCTGTTGGACAGCGGGCTGTGCCCCTCGCAGTGAAGGTGGGGCAGTATTGTGGAACAGGCCGTACAGATGCCATATACACACACAATAGAGGAGTGCTGGTCTGCAACATCTCTGCAGTAAACCATGTCTCACACACCAACTGATTTCCTTCCGTCCTGCTGGTTTTTTTTTGACGATTTTTGGCTCACCGGGGAAGAAATCTGCTCGGAAGCCTGGAGTATTACGCACTGACCTCCTCAAAATCATAAGCAGAGATTTATAGCTCTCCTGCACCGCTCATGACTGCCATCTCACATTCTGGCCGTGTTGGCATCTGTAAGATCCATAACGAACATCTATAACATCCGTGACAAACATCTGTAACATCCGCAACAAACATCTGTAACATCCAAACAAACATTTTTTTCACCCCGCAGTAAACTGACACGCCGTTTCACATGCATTGTCAGTTTTTGTTAGATCTAGTGTTGTTTCTCCTGTTGGTGCGACGCAGCAGCTGAACACTTGATTTTGTCGTCATCTTTGAAGCCTGAATGGATCAAACTTTCGAGTACACCAGCAAATAAAAAAGTGAAAATATTTGTATTATGCAGCTGGCCCATGATCCCAAGTATGTTAGAAATATTGCAATATGTCTTTGTCCACTTTTCCTTCCCCCGTGGGAAGGAATTTGGGCCAAGTAAAGTAATACTTGCAGTTCCAAAGTTTAAGTCAATAACAAACTGGGTGAAAGTAAGGCAGGTCAATTACAATACGGTGTAGTTCAGGCCTCAGCTTTACAGCACTTTTGCAAAACAAAATCATATCAATGAGGTAGCAGGAAGGCAAATGTCCTGCAAATGCCATGGTTACTTCTGTATGCATGTCTGCTTCCTTCTCATAGACTTAGATGGTTTTGGTGGTTTTTCACATACCCCTTTGTACTTCCATGTACTCTATGTGTGTCTTTATGCCTCTCCTTGGGTTCTGATAGGCCATCAACCTTTGACCAACTAACGTCAATTCAAGCTTCTGGCAGATTAACCCAGATTCCTTACAGCTGCCTCAAAGTGCTGATTTGAGGAGTTATCTGGACAGGCACTGCTCTGAATGAAAGGCTTTGGATGCTCATCCACACAGCACTGTAAATGGTAAAATGGTAAATGGTTGGCATTTATATAGCGCCTTTATCCAAAGTGCTGTACAATTGATGCTTCTCGTTCACCAATTCATACACACACTCGCACACCAACGGCAATTGGCTGCCATGCAAGGCACCAACCAGCTCGTCAGGAGCATTTTTTAGGAGTTTTAGGAGGAGGTGTCTTGCTCAGGGACACTTCGACACACCCCAGGCCGGGGATCAAACCGGCAACCCTCCAACTGCCAGCTCTTACCGCCGAAGCCACTGTCGCCCAACTCTGCTCAGACACGAACAACATCAGCTGTGGTATTAGTACTGTCTCCACAGATACCCCAAAGCATGGACAGGATTTGGACGTTTAATTCTCGCCTTCTGAGCTTCATGTCTCGGTTACCTCTGATCCCAAATAGAGCAACTGCACCTCTGTGTGTGCCTGTCCAGGGCAATCCCCTCCAGCCTCCTGAGTGTTAACTCTGGCCCTTGCTCACGAGCTATGTTTTTCTCCTGCTGATGCCAAGCCCAAAGTGCAGTCTTTGACTCAACTTGTGAGGCAAGAGGCGAGAGAGCAAACTTCATCTTCGAAGCCCAGGCCAGCCACCCCACCATTATAACACCCCACCATTAAGCCTTAATAGGTTTGGTGAGTACACAGGAAAGATGTAGGCCTGCCTAGATGCACAAAAAAGGATTGGCTGGAGTCTTGAGCACCAGCCAATGATTAACATTCACACAAGCAGCCAATACAGGTAAACACATAGATACACACACACACACACACACACAACTATGACTACGTTATTACAAATAAGTATGGTTCCTTACGTGTTGGAACATGCTAAAGGTGAAATGTTTTCCCCTTGTGAAACGCGGCACTCAAACAGAACAGGAAAACTGCAGAACAGAGTTTTCTGTTATTTATCTGGTGAAAGCCAAGGTCACGCTCATCATCGCTGGTCTCCAGTAAAGTAATAGCAGTGGCCAGGAGTGGCCATGCCTTTAACCATGTTCCGCTGGGATTCCTAGGTTCCCTGCAGGTTGAGAATATTCCGGAGTGAGGGATTCTGAGCACCCAGCCAGGCGTTCACAAACCACATGCCCGGCCTGACAGGCCGATGACATCATCGGGAGAGGAAAAGCAGGGGCTAAATCTCCCTCTTTTCTCCAGGGTCAGTGTGTCCCACAAGACACGAGAGTGAGACACCTGCAAAAACATGGGCAATTCTGTTTCAGGATGTAGGCTACCGTCCAGGAGGACAACGCACTGCATTAGGCTTCACTTAGTCTGTTATGGAGCACTCACTTTCATTCGCACTGCGATTTCACAATATGAGCCAGCATGAACTTGCCTTCCTGTTCGTTCCATGAGAATGTATTTAATGAAATGGGAATGACTCATGGAATGACTAAAATCTCTTATCCTGTGCGTGCGTGTGAGTGTGTGTGTGTGTGAGTGTGTGTGTGGGGGGGTGTTAGGCATCAGCATGTTTCTACAAAAAGGTAGCAACACCACCTGAACCTGCTCCTTTTTGTTTGCTTTTTGCTTTGTATGAACGCGATTACTGACTCAGTCACCATGGGAAAAGCTCACTTATAGACCAGCTAGGCCACCTTTGCTCAACACAGATACCTCCCAGCACTTTCATTGAAGCAGGTGCTCTCATAACAGAAAACTGCACTGCCACGCAAGACACCGACGTGCACTGGCTGGAGCGAACCTGGGAGGAGACCCTGAGAACGATTTTGGTTGCAGCTTACGTAAACCTGCCAGTCGAGTCAGATTGTATCAGAAACTGGGTGCAAACGCGTGATGATGATGTCACTTTGAGCTATGAGGAAAAAAGGGACTTGTAATGTTGACTTAGTGATCACAAGCCCCATTCACCATCCGCTGAGCTTTCAGGATTGAGTAATGTCATCATGGTCATTTCCTCAGCTGATTACAACAGAGTACTATTCACGCCTTCCCGACACCTTGAAACCTCATTCCAAACAACTCTGAACACTCTGTCTTTGTGCACAACTCCACATATACACTCATGTGTTTGTTTGTTTTTTTGACAAATGGGTATTGAAATGGGAAACTGCTGGGACAGTGCGATCCCATACCTGGACAATGACCACACACTAAAACATCCTCACCCACAGTGTTATCTTTAAAAGGTTTGTGAATGTGAGATAATCTCAGAAACAAATTGCAGCTCTATCTACTTTGGAGGTGGACACCCATTCAATATTTTAAAATGGATTGCATATTTCTCCACAAATTAAAAAAAGGTTAATGTTCATGTCTTGTACTCTGGTTCAAGAATTCTATTTCTTGTGTACAGACTATCTTGAGGAACAGTAAGAGTGCTACAAAGGGGTATATCAGGGCTTGAAAACACACACACAGACACACACACACACATTCTGCTCAGCGCTCACATGGTGAATTACAATAGTCTAAAATAGTAATTGCACTCGATTTAAGCATGCAAAATGTTACATAGTCTTTGTACAACCACAAGGATAACTGCTTAACCAATTGAAATACAAAACCATCAACTTTCACTAAGCCGGGTAAAAGATATCAACACACTTCCACGTTTGAAATTTTATGCCATTATCACCGAATAGGTAGCTGGCTACACTCACATTCTTGACCATTATGCTTACGACGGACGTTCACTCACAAGCGCGCACATACTCAGCTAAGCTACAGTATTTGTTTGTAATTATAGGTAGAAAAATTGTAACTTCTTTTCAGATGACTGGTTCTCCGTGGCACTGCGGAAGGATCTCCTTACCTTGGTTATGATGAGAGGTTCGTGGTACTCCAAGCCACCTTTCAGGCTGAACCCCCACGGCGCACCCCCGGTGAGAAATACATCGACCAGCCTCCATCCTTCCCCACTGCCGACCCTCGGCTCCAAAGGCCCCGGTATCTCCTCTTGGTGCGAAATAATTCCTTTAGGATGTTCGTGTTCCCTGGCTGTAAATCGAGGAGCAGATCTGCGCTCCGTAGACGTGTGCATATTGTCAAGGCTTGTTCAAAAATCCTCCAAAGTCTTGAGTTTCATTTGATATAGGAAAAATATTTATCGCTGGCAAAAATGCCTTCCAGTCTCGATAAAGTACAGAAGTTTTCCAGCAATACGGCAAATCACTCTTATCCGAGAGATGCAAAGCTGTCAAATGTAGTTAATGACGTCAACAATTAAGCACTCATTGTTACTCGATGCGACTTGCGGGGTATATCCATCCTGTGTTTAAACATTAAACCGTATTCTTAGCTACTACGATAAGTGGAACTGTATCTGGTTAACCAGCGAGACTAACATTAGATTAGTTACCAAGCTATGATTATCGCTAGCAGTTTCTCTCACAATCTGGCTAGCAAGCAAAGTTGCCATTCATAGTAAAAGCGAAAAACGTTTAAATTTACCCCAAAACATCAGTCTAGCGCGGTTTCCCCCAGCTTCAGATATATAATACCCACACGTTTTCTCCCAGTCATCCATTGCAGTAGATAGTGAATTTGGTAACTTAGCTAGTGTTAGCTACTTCCTCCCCTAAAATCCTCTTCCCTCAACCTTTTGTATCAACAGGCGGAATAGGTTTCCTGACAAGCTAACGCGCTACGTCTCGCAAGAGCATTTTGCTTTGTCGATAGCTTACTCCAGGACTCCACGATCAGTTTTGCCTCAATGCTGTCCAGTCGCTCTTCTCTTGAATAATTTGTGTTTTAGCGAACTGACCAAATTAATTAGTCATGAAAGACAATTTGGCACATGCTTAAATAACTCCGTAACTAGCTAGCCTTAACTTACTGTGCTGCTTGGAAAACATACATTGGATTGAGGTAGCTACCTGGATCGGCCAGCAGGGGCTTGCCGTCAGCAAACCACCTGTAACCACGATGGGAAATGGGATCGTCCCTATCTGGGAGATAAACACGGAATACGTGAAGGACTTTTGCGTCCTCTACTGGCAACAACTAGCCTACGTCATACTTCAGCAAGCGGTACAGTGGGCTCCAGAATTATTGACATTGGCACCCTTGATAAAAAATAACAAACAAGGCTGCATATAATAAACAACACAGATACAGATACATATTGGAAAATGATTTAATTTCAATACATTTACTCTCATGTTGCAATTTTTATTAAGTATTCCCTCTACCTAATCTCTGCTTTAACTTTTTCATTGGATATTTATGTATTTTTATTAATCTGTTCTCCTTTTTAAAACCATTCTTTCAACAAACCGGTGTCAACCAGCGACAGATGGGTTCCCCCAGTCAGGTTCTGCTCAAGGTTTCTTCCTGTTAGCCAGGGAGTTTTTCCTTGCCACTGTTGCCCTTGGCGTACTCTTGGGGACCGGTTTCTCTGTAAAGCTGCTTTGTGACAAAGGCCCTTTGTTGAAAGCGCTATACATATAAAAATTGATTGTTTGAAAACCATAGGCATCAAACTTATTTTTACCCCCCTTTTCATGACTATTGATGAAACACGAAACAAGAAACATTTTTCATCACTCACTATGAAGTAGATCTCTCCAAAATGTGTCAAAAATAATTCTGAAATGACACTGGATAACGGCGTGTGCGTGTGCGTGTACATACCTACCTGCACGGGGTAAAACAGAACTGTGTGCATGCCTATTTACACACCACATGATGGACACGATTTCAGTGTTTGTATTACAAATGTAGGTTCATTTGCTGCATGTGGTCTGTGTTTTTGTGTCCTCTCATAGTGTTTTTATACCTTTCGTATAATATTGACTATTTAGTAGCCTAACGTTCTTAAACAAAGGCACAGGCAAGCAGTTATTGTTAGGCAAGCTGGTCAGTGCTGCGCAGATGCAATGAAGATTCACAAATGTGTAATGTATGCGTACCGGCTATTTGCATTTTTTTGTAGTTCAGGGGCAAAGCCTGAGCCAATCCATTTCAGGTCCAGATCAGTACATCTGCGCAGAATCTGTGCATCGTTGCAACATATCCTGTATTTCCTGGTGACGTGCATCTTCATATTGGAGCAAGCTAAATGTGAGTCAATGCGATCATTTTGCCATTAAATAAAACAGTTCTTGGAACGAAAATGTTCAAAGGTTGGGGGACGTGGCTAGGATTAGAGACAGCGGCAAAGCCAGCGGAGAATGAACTGGGCGATATTGTCCTAGAAGCGGAGACAAAAGAAGCAAAAGAGAGTGAAGTTAAAAAACAAGAGGTGACTGTGCAGGATGAAGAGGTTCCAGCTCAACTACTTCTCCAGCAAGCTAAAGGCTTCAGCGGTGAGTCGTTTGAACTAGCAAACACTGGTGTGCATTTCAACCATTTTCAATCTATTCTGTGCAATCTATTCCGTGCTATTCCGTCTAATCTGTTTTCTATCAAATGTAAGCAAAGTAGCTAGGCTAAATTCAAGAGCGAACTGGCTAACGAGCGAAATTATTCTTGTTGTCAAAGTTGTCAAAATGGCTAACTCGGACTAAAATGGTGCTGTCAAATTGACTTCCCAACAGCAATTCGCAGCAAGATTTAGACCGACATAATGCAATAGAAAAAGTAGCTCATTGCCTATTTAGGATTGCTTAACATGTAAGGTGGCAGTTTGCTATTTAACCCGAACAGCTAGTTTTCTCGGTGTAGCTACAAACAAAAGGGAAAAGGCTGCCACGTGATACTCTGCAAATGTTTGCTGGCTGATGCATGGACCCTGTTTATCTCATCACTTGTCATTATCCTTGTCGCTTGGAATGCAACATGGCAATATTGTATCTCGGGGTATAGGACAAAATTGCAATGCAATTCCAAATGCAGTCTTTGAGCCCTCAAAAAATTGTCGACCAAATTGTAGACATTGTACAAAACAGGCTGTACATTGTACAAAACAGGCTAAACCCCCACCCCTAATAATACAGCAATAATTATATTTTCATATAATAAATATAGGGATGTTTTGTTGTGATTGGGATATGTTGATCAGTGGTTTTAAATATTTTCACCAATATTTCAGAATTCTCCAGAATTCACATCTGTAAATTCTTACAAATAATGTCATTTCTTTCCCAGACTCAGGGTCTGTGCATTTCAACCCTCCAATATTCAAACAAAAAGTACACCCTAGGGTCAGCCATTCCTTTTGCTATGACATCCATTAATAGCGCATTTGTCTCGTACCTCTGTGTTGAGCTGTCATTAACTGAAGTTACTATACTGATATAGAAGTGATTCCCATTTAAGATGGTTGTAAATGACAATGTAAATGGTACAACAGCATATTATTTCTGTTTCTTGTCCAGGTTACCTGTATAATATTGCAACCTCCGCTACAAAGAAGATATCTGACTCTGTGACCGAGACTGCGCAGACTATCAAGAAAAGTGTGGAAGAGGGGAAGATTGATGTGATAATTGACAAGGTTTGTTTTTCATTTTTGCTGCTGAAACTGAGTTATGTTTTGTGTCATGTTCTGTGAAACACTCGTCCTGGCAAGCCATAATTACAAAAATAAACTCTTATGGTACAAATCAATGTATGACGTGTACTCATCTTCTATTTTGCTCCAAATACACAGACTACCAAACTGTATCTCTTCTCTTCTTAAAAATATGTCTCAACCCACCTCTCAGACTTTTCTAGGAGATTTCCAGAAAGAACAGGAAAAGTTTGTCCAGGAAAAGAATGCAAAAAAGACAGGTGAGTAGTGGAATTTTAACATGTGATGACACACACACACACACACACACACACACACACACATACACAAAAGCTGGACAAAAGTTGCCAAACAAAGTGTTTTGTGTAGCATGACCGAGTCCTTTTTTCGTTGTATTAGATGCAGCAGTGCCTCCTTGGGTTGGCTACAGCGAGGAAGAGACCATACAGCAGCAGATCTTGGCCTTATCAGCTGTGAGTATCCATGGATACAGTCTTGGGAAGGTGTCCTGTTGCAGCCTGTAGGTACTGTAATTGATTTCTAAGCACATCGGCTGTGTGCTGCTTTCTGACTGCCTAGAGCTTAATGGAATGTGTTTAACATGGGTCCCTCTAACCTTACGTTCTTGAGTGGAAATTACTTGACGATTAGAAGTGTCCCGTCACCTCTCGTGCTCACAGCTGGTTCCTCTTTCTCCTTTCAGGACAGGAGGAACTTCCTGCGGGACCCCCCCGCTGGGGTCCAGTTCCACTTTGACTTTGACCAGATGTTCCCCACTGCTCTGGTGATGCTGCAGGAGGACGAGCTCCTGAACCGCATGCGCTTCGACCTGGTCCCCAAACAGTGAGCATTTCTGTTGGTGACCGTTCATCGTGGTCCCCAAACAGTGAGCACTTCTGTTGGTGACCGTTCATTGTGGTCTCCAAACAATGAGCATTTCTCACTGGTGACTACTAATGTTGACTGCAGGTACAGTGGTGACACATCTCTGAAGGGCTGTATGTACAGTTATAGAATTCCTGTTCACATCACGAAAGTAGAATTACAGTGTAGTCCCTTGAAATCATACCTGTATTGTCATCCAAACAACTGTCTTCTCGGTTTCCCTTAAATTGTAACTGAAAAGTCTTGGGACAAAGAAACCTGATCCGGAGAGCTAAGGTGGCAGACATTGGGGCACACTGCCACGCTTAAACCCAGTACATTAGCAGGACCAGCCAGTCGATGGCCCATGTACTCCTCTATGGAACCGGTTTAGCCATATTATTTTGGTCAGGATAGCTGGAGATGGTGCAGGATTTCAACCCTTCTGGAGCACAGCTGAGTGCCTCTGAATTTAGAGAGCAGGTTGAGAAGTCCCATGACAAAGATAGTCATGCCATGGTATTGGCTGGTCATTGCAGAGTGAAGGAGGCGGTGTTCTGGAGGAACTACTTCTACCGTGTCTCCCTCATCAAGCAGTCTGCCCAGCTGACAGCTCTTGCAGCTCAGCAACAGGCTGCAGAGAAAGTGGAGGAGGACAAGGGCAACGTTGGCCCTGAAGATGTACATCTGACAGGTGCAAATAACAATAATAATGCATTCTACTTGTCAGGCATTATTCTGCACGCTCCGTCACCTAGCAACATGTGCAGATGGCACACAAAATAGTATACTATATGTATGAGGCATTGATATGAATAGTAATTCAGAGTGTCCTCTATTTTGCCATTCTTCTTATACACTCAGTGAGCACTTTATTAGGTAGACCTGTACACCAGCTTGTTAATGCAAATATTTAATCAGACTATCATGTGGCAGCAATTAAATGCATAAAAGCATGCAGATGTGGTCAAGAGGTTCAGCTGTTTCTCAGACCAGATGTCAGAATGGGGAAGAAATGTGATCTAAGTGACCTGACCGTGGAATGATTATTGGCGCCAGACAGGGTGGTTTGAGTGTCTCAGGAACTGCTGATCTCCGGGAATTTTCACGCACAACAGTCTAGAGTTTGCAGTGAATGTTGTGAAAAACAAAAAATATCCAGTGAGCAGCAGTTCTGCAGGGAGAAACACGTTGTTCATGAGAGAGGTCAGAGGAGAAGGGCCAGACTGGTCGAAGCTGGCAAGAAGGTTACAGTAATGCAAATAACCACACCGTACAACAGTGGTATGCTGAAGAGCATATCTGAACACACAACGTGTCAAACCTCTAAGTGGATAGGCTACAGCAGCAGAAGACTTAATAAGTTTAAAAAATAAGTAATAAATTCCTAATAATGTGCGCACCGAGTGTACATCACAGATTATTTAATTGAATTGCCTCTTCCTTATCAAATGTCATTAATGCATTTTTCAGTTCCCAAGTAGCAAGGTCTATTGTTGGGGAAACCCCATGGTAGTTGGTCTTTTAGTTCAAACAGACCACTCTACTGTTCAATTAATTGAGGATCTACTATAGACTTGGGTACATAGAATTGTAGGCTCAACATATTGTCTGAATTTTAAGCCATTATTATAAGTTAATAATAATATTTTCAGGTGGCCCATGTTCTGTTGGCTGAATAGTGCTGCAGTTTTGTTCTGATGGTAATGTTTATTTGATTCAGAGAACATCAGGCCAAAAACCCCTCCCACCGCCATCAAGACAACAGCAAAGGCCAATGAGGTAAGCAGAAATCATGCAGATTGGTGTGTCTCTGTCAGCTGGATTCGATTCATGTATTCAGCATGAAACTGAATACACTGTCACAGAACATTTCACAGAGACCATCATGGGAAGTCCAGAGTGGGAGAAACACCGCCCGTTAATCCCCAAACTCGTGTGAAAACGTTTCTTTTTAGTGCTTTTCCAATCAAAGGTACCTCAAGAGAGTGTAATGTACGCATTGAATCGGTGAACGGTGCTGTTTTTGTGTTCAACCGGAAATGGCAGCCTCCTTTACCGGTGCTTTATTCAGTGTTCTTCTCAGCGGTTCCTTCCTCAGCAGAAATCACTAGAAAAGTACGTAAGTGGCCATAATAAATGAACAGTTCACCATTAAACATCGTTTAGCAAAGTTTCATAAGTGAGTCAGAAGGGGGAAAACCTGAGAAGATGGCGCGTTGATTGAGTCTGCCACTTCCTGTCGTTGCAGTTCAGTTAGCAGGTGCGTGAACCACAGTTCTAATCAACCTTGTGTTGAATCCAACAACAGTTGGACTCCGTTATTGTCACACGCATTTAATGAGATGATTAAAATGTAATGTTGTAGTTTACACTTTACGGCCTGTTTACACAAATGTAGGAGAGTGTGCGGAGGTAATATTTTAATTAATGAGGGGGCTGTCGTTCTTCCTGAAGTTTTGATGAGATTGTAGCATTTATTGTTGACCACTGTTGGCTGTGAATCTGTCAGCTGTCATGGCCTTTCAATTGTTGAAACATGCGCAGACATTTTGACAAAAGGGGCGGGGACTCAGGGTTAGCAGAATACTATAAAAAACAACCAGATCAATCTTTTGCATGAGTTGTAATTATCCATTACATGTGACCGACATCTGTAATTCGCTAACATGCTGGTTTACTTGCGACATTATAGAGGTTCACCATTTCCTGGGAATGCAGAACCGTATGTTTTTAAAGGGTGTAATTTTGTATTACTGTGTTTCCACCAAATATAAGTGAATGTTTTTTCTGACAAGGCAAAAAAAAATGGGTTGCCGGCAAGCCTGGACGTGCACTCCACATCTCACAAACAAAAGCACTGATATCTTATTGCCAGACAAAAACATGGCTTTTAGCCTACGTTTGCTTTGAGGCAGTGTGAGCCAGTCCTTCGAGATTGGCCTGTAACGCCATGGGCGCTCACCATTTCAAGGTCGAGCAGCTGGTGTACTGAAAGCCACGCAAGGTCAGCCGCTCTTATCTTCTCATGTTGCCGTCTCCACCGCGGCAGCACGAGGACGAGGAGATATCCACCAGCCCCGGCGTGTCCGAGTTCGTCAGCGACGCCTTCGACTCGTGCGACATCGACCAGGACGACCTGCGGAAGGAGATGGAGCAGCTGGTGCTGGAGAAGAAGCCTGAGGAGTCCGCCCCTGACGGTGAGCTTGGTTTCTTCAGCGGGCTTAACTGCCGATATCGGGCTGGTGAGTAGAGCGCTGGACTCTAGAGAAGACACCAGGAACATGTATTAAAAAAGCAGCTCCTCAGCCCTGCTGCTGGAGGACTGCGTTATCTGCGGCCCTTAATTGCAGCCGGGTGCCAAGCCAGCCGATTGGTTTTAGGGAACGTTGCTGAGTTGAATAGACTTCTGGGAATGTTGCAGAAGTCTGAACTGCAGAGCCGAGACCAGAGCAGGTAAACGGTAGGGATGAAGAGGAGTACCCTACCGCTATAGAAATTCTCAAACACTACATTGAGTGAAGTGTGTTATTTTCCCTGTTCATCTTTTGATCTCAAACCCAAATGCTCATTAGTATTTGCACTTTATTGTACATAGCTCTGGATAAAAACATCTGCTTAATGTAATGTAGTATACTTCAAGCATTTGGATTTCAGATCATACGATGAATGAAACAAAAGTAAACAATCTGAATGCATCTCATGGTATTTACATGCACATACGTTTTACCGATTTACAGAAACGGCTGTTTTTGCCTTGCTTTGCATTGTCCCCCCGTTTTCAGCTGTGCGAAATTAAATTAATGGATCAACTTAAAAGAAAATCAAAGGATGAGGTCATTATGATTCATTTCATCCTTGACATTTTTAGTGTACCACCCCAGCTCTTGGCTGATAGTACAAAGAATGATAAAATGACACAATATATATTGTGATGTCATTATTATGTCCAGTCCAGTTCACCCAATCGTAGCTGACCTGTGTGGGCCACAGGCAGGACCGTCTGTGTCAGAGTTGCCGTCTTGTTATTTTTACTTTCTGTGCTGTACTTTTCCAGAACATTCTTTTCTGGTGTGGTCACAAAGCTTATTTTAATAAATGTGTAATGCTTAATTAAACTTAGACATTTAGACAAAAATAACTGTTGGAAACCAGTCCCGATAAACGCGGTGTGGTTATTTTGACCCGGGACGGCGTGGCACTTGATCCTCTGTGCCGTCTCGCTTTCAGACGAGACCGCTGAATGGGAGAAGGAGCTCCAGCGCGAGCTGCAGGAGTACGAGGTGGTGACGGAGTCTGAAAACCGCGACGACAACTGGGACCGGGAGATTGAGGAGATGCTGCAGGCGGAGGGCTAGGTCAGCTGTCCCGGGCCGATCCGACCTCCCCCGTTCCACCCCCACCCTCCACCCCCCCCCATCCTCCACGACTGGGGGGGGGGGGGACCGCCGCAAAAGGAACATGACATCACGGACAGTGACCAGGTCAAGCAGTCGCGGAAGCCCATTGGCCGCTGCAGAGCTCGAACCAGGCTGGCGTGTGCTCGCCGGCCCTCTGTGGGAGCGGATGTCCCGCCCCCCAGCTGTCTGTCATACTGTGCCCTCTCGTCTGCACACGTTTCCCGGACTTCACCCGTCGCGCAAGGCCGAGCGTTTCTCAGAAAGGCCAGAATCCACATCACTTGGGTCTACCTCTGGTCGTTTGCCTCGGTCAAAGATGTGGGCACGCTCCTCTGTCGGACTGCGCGCACCTCAAGCCTCAGTGGCAGTCACATACACGTAACTGGGCATCCAGACAGCTCCCTCCACAGCTCACAAGCCACATAAAAGATCCTGACCTGCAGGGAGCGAACAGGCCTGACCGCAGCCCTGCAGTGGCAAAGAGGCACAACACTCATCTCTTAGCACTTTACAGAGCCTCATGTTCCAGGTCAGGAACACGGTTTATGATCATGGAATTATAATTGATGAAGTTGATTCAGGCACCTTGTGAAAACTGTTATGCTGAATTACAGCATGAAATGTTATTTTTTTGCCACCAATACATCTAATGGTCACACTTTAAGGGTACATGAGTTGGCATTAACTAATGTAGTTATTAATTAACCATGTACAAATACATAAAGCTGTACAGATTAACTTCTCAGTAGTTAGTTAACACCCACATTAGTTATTGCCAATTCATGTAACCGTATTGTAAATTCCTACCCATCTAATTTTAGTCTACATTATTTCTTTCCATAATAGGCAAGAGGGGTATTTATTTTATAGTATGTAGATCAAGTTCAGAACTGCAAACTGACAGTATGCATTCCCACATATTGGTGTGAAAAATCTAAAATCCATTATTGTATATGGACACACAAACATTTTTCATCTCAGTCCTCAACGCTGTGTATTTTTGTATTTTGGAAATTAAGATTTTGAAGGCCTTTTTTTAAAAATCAAACAAAATCCAAGAAGTCAACTCCACCAACGCAAGGGACCACAATCACGTGTGTGAGTCATACATGGAGTGTATAACGGTTACCATGCAGTGTCTTCTAATCTGGAGTTTTGTTTTTTTTTGTTTTTTTTAAATAACAGCATTTGTATTGCAGCCCTACAAGCTTTCATCTACGTATAAAATGTAACCCCACATTTTGCTGTTGACATTCTTCTTTTTTCTAAGCTCCACATCTTGAGGGTTGGATGCAGTATTCGATAGGACGGTTTCCTCCTTCTGTGCTGTGTCTTGGCCAATCGCAGGGAAGGAAAAGAATGTGCTGTGTGACCAAAGAGAATGACAACATGTTAAATCATCCTTTGCCCTTTTCCCTGGTTACAGCGAATGCATCCGCGTTGGCCTGCCTTTACTCCAATGACCTGAAAAGATTTCACTATTCTTAAGACAATTATGAAACGACTGCAAGGCCAATATGGCTTTGCCATGTCTGTGGATTGGGGAGAATAGTGGAAAGGTCTTATTGTTGATTTCTGTAAGTTACTTCTATATGTGTCACTGAACGGCTTAATCTCTTTTAGTACAATGGGTGAGTTTTGATTTTCTACCGCTCTCGATATTCATTCTGTGTTAATTCTCTCTTTAAAAGGTTTGGTGGTTGTTGGACTTGATGGGTTCCTCAATGACAATGTTTTCTAAATGACATTCTTGTGATATTTAGTAAGGTGGAATAAGTAAAACCTTCACATGTAATATGGAATATGTGAAAGCCTATCTTGTTCATTTCTGTCACTATTAAAATAAAAACATTTTCCTTGGCATGATATGTCTACAGTCATTTTTATTCCCGTTTGGAAGGAGCTCATTTTCTCATAACTTTAGGGTGCAGTATGAATGAAGCACTTCAATGAAGTGTGTGTGTGTCTGTGTGTCTGTGTGTCTGTGCGTGTGTGATCTGGGGGAATAGTCTTGGAATTTTTGTAATAGTCATTTAAATGTGGGTGATTTTCAGAAGATTTAGGGGGGGGGGTAGCTTTGAAAGGAGGTATGAGGATTAGTCTTGGAATTTCCGTAAGAGTCATTTAAATATGGGGGATTTTTTGAGAAATGAAGGGTTGGGTTAGAATCTTAAGACACAGGAAACCCTGGCCTCTTCCTCAGGAGGCATTCCTTCCTCAATGTATGGGGATGAGTTTGGACCACTTTCTGTGGAAAAATTACATTGAGCCTCATATCCAGTGAGCTTCATAAATCCTGGGATATATTTTTTCTGTATTTGGCTCAACTTCACAATTTTCAATTCATAACCAAACAATTGCGGTTATTTTTTGTTATTTAGATGTTTCGGTGACACAATTTTTATACACAGTCCCCCAGTTCTGGGTGCCACAATGTTTAGGACAGATGACTTCACAAAATGTCTGATTAGTGAGCTAACTGTGAGTCCAATTGCTTTCTTGGTGCAGGTCTAAGAGCTTTCAGTATCTAGTCTTGATTCTAAGCTTTTGATTGCCTTTGAAGTCTGTTATTGGTATTTGTCAGCATGAGGACCAATGAAAGTCAGGTGCTGTTCGCCTTCTGCCTTCTGCAACTGTTTGAAGCATGCATCAGATTCAAAATAATACCTCAGTGGACAGTCAATGGTACAGATTCCACCCCTACCCAGTTCATCAATCATCAGCTTCCTCACCCTCATGCAAAGTCTTCACCTTACCACACCTTACCTTTGCCACACATCTTAATGTGATGTGGAAGACACATAATTGACTGCAATGTCTCTCATCACTCTTTCATTGTTCCTGTTTCATTGTGGGAGATCTCACAACTTTTAAGGCCAATTAAAAACATGATCATATAGCAAAATAACGATAAGCCCAAAAGCATTCATTTGGAACAGGGTTGCTGATCCGCTTCAGAATTTTGTGCCAACTTCTGCTCTTAATTATTTAATTCGCTAAATAATATATTGATATTATTAGCTTTACTGCGCTTAAGTACAGGAGTAAACAAACATAATTTATTGAGCTGTCAGAAAACTAAATTAAGGTAATTGGTTGGAACAAAAAGCAGCTCACAGATCACCTCTCCGGGACCGGAGTTGCGCACGCACCCCTGATTTGGACACAAACCTACGTGAACTCAGTGCTTTATTCAAACAAACCACATGATGGCGCTAAATGATGGCGCTGAACAACAGTTCGTGACTGAAAATAGCTGGATATTACCTTGGTAACGTTTGACCAACGTGTTTTCAATCAAATATGGATGTGATTGGATAATATGCTGTCGTGTAACTTAATCGGTGCAATTTTTGAACCGTAGCAACACGCATAACTCAATTAGTGGCTACAGCAGACCGGGGAGTTTACAGTAGGACGACGTCATTGTTTGGTTATGAATAGAATTAAGGGAAATCCCGCAATTAAATTCAGACACCTGGACTACGGTGCGGCGCAAATCTCACGACTCGGTGTCCTTTCAAAAATAGTTAACCATTTAAAAGAAAACAAGAGTGAAACGTTATGGTTAGAGGGGAAACATATTGAAAGGAAATAAGCATGCCCTTCGCCCCGCAGTGGAACTATCGGGGAGGAGGGCGGTTGTCAAATATAGTAACGGTGCTAATTATAATGGTAAACCCACCGGATGTGTACTCAAATTCGCTAGAATCCGAGAAAAAAACTAGTAGACTGGTGGCACTGTCTGCTTTGAAGAAAAGCTGTGCAACTTTGTTTTTCCTATTGTTGTACTCTGAAGGAGCATGCTCCCTTGCTATCATAATTTCTCAGAAAATAAAATAAAAAAGGTTTTACATTTAAGAAAAAGCTATTCATAATGTGCAGTAAAGGAGCTGGGTTCAGGTTCAATTCTGTCCGCAGACAATGGGGCATGTGTGGAAATTCTACAAAATAAATTGGGAAGCATTGATAATAGCATATATAACATCAGAATCGAAGCAGATACCCTTTGGCTATTAAAAACAATGCTTGAAACAGTGCAGGGTTATGCAAAAAGCAGAATTACCCGTTCTTGCCTGACAAGCATTCTTCTGTCATTCTTTAATGAGGGCAGTTTCTGAAACTTGAGCCAAATCTCACCATGGTAATAGCTGATCACCCTAAATATTTTCTTTTAAAAAAATGTACCCACAATACTTCAACCAATTTTCTGGTCAGTCACTGCAATGACCTAACAGGATGGGTTAATGATGATGCTTCATTTGGACTTTCAGTGTCAGTCTTTTCAAAGTGCCTCTCCGCTGAAATTGACGAGGCTGCCACTTGCTTAACACATACATATATGTTTGTGGTAATTCTTGTCTTGGATTCATTTTAACCACAGAAGACATAACAGACCATGAAAACCACTTAGAATATGTTTGTGGTATCATGAGCAGCTGCTAAAATATAAATATAAACATGGATGGTAGTCACAGCACTTTTATAGGCTATACAAACTAAGTGGGTGGTTACTTTGCAGCTACGTGAAGATGGACCCTTCTTGCTTGAAAATCACATAACCCACCTGGCAAGATTTAAGTAAAAAAATAAGTGACCAGCAATTAGAAAGCATTATTATACTTGCCCTTATATGTAATCATACGTTTAAGAAACAATATTATAAAGCATTATGAGTATTTATAACTACAATTATGAGTGCTTATAACTACAATTATACTGAATTATGAGCCGACTATAACACATCATAAGTATGTTTATAATGTATCATAGATGTAGACATCACAGCGAGAGTAACCTCATCGGGCGATGAAACAGGGACCACCATCCTTCTCTCTTTCCTACAGGGAATTATATTCCACCTCTGTTGCCTGCGGCATGGTGAGGAGTCAATACCAGACCACAGGGTTCATCGATACACTGGGAACCAGTGCTTTTGCAAGACGAAGCACCTGGCAGCCCCATTTTCACCTGTAGACGTGTCCACACCTACCCGCTGAGGCTTTCACTCCGCCTCTGCCCGTCAGTGCCGCATGTTGGGCCAAAGCAAACGCAACGTCTCTCTAACCGCCGCATCGTTTACTTCATGAGCCCAGGCTCGCAAGGCTCGCGTTCGGTTTCTGTTTTAAATTCCGTTCTTCCGTACTGTTCCCTCCTGTCCTGCCCTTGAACCCTCTCGCCAGCTCAGATCGCTTAAGGGCAGACAGAGCACAAGTCAGTCAGGGCCTTTATCGTGAAGCTTAAGATCTTGAGATATTGAAGATAACGCTTAAATTCTCCTAGATTTTTCAGGTTTTTAAATCCAGAATAATTTTTCCATTTCACTTATAAATGCTCAGTTATTGTACTGCCAATAGTCAGCTGTAATTCATGTAATTTTACTAGTAATAATAGTTGTGTATCCTTATTATTATGTTATTAATTAGAAAAACAGGACCACAACGGGGTAATAAAAATGTTTAACTTATAGTTAGTTGGACAGTTACAATCCAAATGTTTGTTTACTTATTAACATCAGTTGCGAACTGTTCCAGTAATTACTGAATAATAATATTGTAAATTGTTGTATTTAATCTGATTACTGTTCATCTAATCTTACAGTTTAGTTATTTGAAAGCAGCACTTCAGCAAAGAGACATGATTTGGTGAAGAATGTAGCGACTGGATTTAACAAAATATGATGCTTCTTGAGAAATGGACGCTTCTAGTATTGATTTACACAAAAAACAAAGGACCAACTAGATATCGTGTACATAGTAGTAAACTTAAATGTCCTCTACATATTAATGGGAATCCGGTGCCAAAAGCTGGTACTTAAAACCCTCCACCTATCTACTCAAAGCAAGAGATGTGCCAAAGTCTAAGTTTCCATTTGCTTGAGGAGCTAAATTAATCGGAATATCCTATAAACCCGAGCCTGTCTGGCCCATGGAAAACGCAGATAGCAGTAGCAAGTGTCAGGTAGAGTCATGCAATATTACACATCTTCCGACATGTACAGGAACCCAAGAGAGAGCCACACGCTCTCTGGTATGAGCAACCACATCCCTACGATGTGGTATTTGTACACTCTTGTTAAAGAGATCTGTCTTCTGCTGGTGTTTTGAGAACTCTCTACAAGAATGATTCTCCTCATTAACTTCTGCTTAATACATGAAGTCAATAGTAAATCGCAGAGATTTTATACTTGACATTTTGCTTTATAGTTGTGTCCGTGTGCTCAATCTCTGCAAATTACTGCGGAGATTGTGTTTATATGCTCAATCTCATTTGGAAATCCTTCCCGTGCCATAAGCGCATTAAAACCGCTGGGTCAGCTTGTGGGGGGTGGCGTAAATGGACGCCAGTCTGTTCGAGGCAATCCTATTACGGACACTGTATTCGTGGTCATCATCCTCGCCGCCGCATGCCACAACAGCTCATATTGCATGTTACTGTTCGCAGCAATGTAGGCCAGTCTGCGACGTAGAAACACTATATATAAACCCATATTGACGCCCTTACGGTGGAGACGCTGTTCGCTTGTTGTGGAAACTGAGTAACAACAGTCAGATAATGGGCCTGTGTTCCGTGAGAAACCAAATTACTATTTATGATTCTGAAATGTCACGGCATGTAACCGTTAAAATTTACTTTATAGACCAAATAAAAATCAGGAACTGAATTCAGGAGATTTGATCAGGGATTGTGTTTAGAGCTTCCCCTTAATCATGGATCTTTACATTGTACTTGGGTCACTATAAAGGGAACGCGTGGAAGTAGGCAGTAGTCGTTGACAGCGGGGTGGGAACTACTTGATAACCCAGAGCTTGTTGGTTTGAGTCCCATACACTTTTGTACACTCTTCTATTTGTATGAATTGGCTGGTGTGTAAAATTTAAGCTGCGTAGTCTGTATCATCCCAAAGTGTACCCTATCGAACTATAGGCCTACACTCATATCTTTGACATTCTGACCTTTTGAAAAGTCGTTTTATTTTTAATGTATTTTCTTCTTCTAAGTAAGTATTCTAGAGCTTTAAAATATTTTAATCGCATATTTGCGATCTTACACCTTAAAGGGTTAATTGTGTTTTAGCTAAAGAATGCACTGAGTAGGATATTGGTTTAGACTTAATGAGTAGAACAAACACAAGTAGTCTTTTAAGTAGACTCTTAATGATGGAAATATTTTTATTAAATAAAAGTTCAAAAGTATCACTTTTCCACACACAAAATATCGTTTTCCACCAGCCAGCAAATAGGTACGACACGGAACACTCCAGTTCGTTCGCTAGATCTCTCTCTCTCTCGCTCCCTCGCTCGCTCGCTCTCGCTCTCTCCCTCTCGCTTGTTTTGTTTTACACGTCCGTGGAGCGAAGCGTGCTGGAGGTTTATGGTAATTGCGGTTCCCGACTGGCCTTCTGGGTAGCGTCGGTGAGTGGGAGCGAATTGCTCTCAGCTCTCAGTCGCCGCGGCACACACGGAGGCAGCAGTTGGTGTCTTGAACGGCATAGAGAGACAGTGACGGAGGGAACTGGAACTACGGGAAAGGAAATAAAGGGAGAGAAACAGCATAACCTTTAAAAATAAAAGGAAAAAATAGAACATATAAATAAGCGAAGAAAATGTTAAGATGGATATCATACATTTCAAGATAATTTCTAAAGGAAGTGTGTGTCTACGAGCTGCATTTTGAAGCGGTGTGTGCGGTGACCCAACATGGCGCTGCGAGGCATGACCAGACTGAATTAATTCCTGGAGTCCGAGGACCGTCGCCACCTGTACCTTTGTACAATACAAGAAGATTTAACCTCGCTTTTGGAGCAAGGAATATATCTGTTCGGATCTTTAACGATACATTTGGAATTCCGAGGATGTCTTTATACAACTTTTGCTTTACACACATTTGTATCCAACTGGAAATTCGCTCAGTTTCTTTGGATCGCTACAAAAGTTCTGACTGCCATCAGCGAGAAGTGTGAGGAACAGTTAGAAATACATTAAAGATCAGTCTGGTAAAAATATACTAGCTGAGCCACATTTTATTGCGGGAACCGTTGTTTGGATCCAGAAGGTGGGCAGAGTTTTGACGGGGATGTTTGCGCTTCTGTGAAACATAAACAGGATAGTGTCTGGTTTGAACTGTTCAATTCGGAAACTTCAAACTGGGAAAATAGGCGTGAATTCAAAGAAAAGATTTGATTCTATACAGAGATATTGAACATTTTCAGGTAAGGAAATGTTTTATTTTGTTTTAAAATGTATGCTTTCTTTCGTGTTTCTGTATCCCAACGCCACGCTGTTGTGTCTCCGATAAGCTATAAATTCACGTAGCCTATTCGATTGAAAAAAAAAAAACCCAAAAAAATAACCGATATATTGTTGTCTTTGTGGGGGTTTCCGCCCTGTGCGAATTGGGGTGTTTTATTCCAGGATACGGTTTCTTAAGTCTATAGCCTACTGTCTGCGTTAAAGTCGCGCTAACACGTTCGGATACCGGATAGAAAACGGCAGAAAATGGGTGTCTTTGTGCTTTTCGGTGGGGTAATGGCATAAGGTTGATAAATTACTCAATTCGCCCTGAACTGGCGACACCCTTACTGTCAGTAATGATTAATTTCCAACGTTGTGAAGGGGCTTCCCAGTTAGCGGAACGAGATTCCATAGCGAGCTAAAAACCAAACCAAGATCAGGTCTTAAATGAACCGTTTCTGTCATTTATGTGCGTCTGACATTCGGCTGGTGTTAGTGCTACCGCAAAGAATTTAAGACAATACGAGATGTTATAATAATTTATATTGCTGAAGAATATACAAGTTACTCTGTCCCAGAAAGAAAAAAAAACACGAGGCTACGGATTTGTGCCTCGCCCTCTTTCTCTGATTATTGTAGAATAGCCTACTGTTTACGAAAAGGCTACGAATGTGCAGTTCAACATGCTAGAGGTCATCCCCTGACTGTTTGTCTGCGTGCGTGTGGGAGGGGAAAGGGTGCGGATTCGTTCCTCGTGGGGTAAAGTGAAAGATACGAACGAGATAGAGACTGCGGCAGAGACGTGATCCTTCTGTACTGATAGTCTGTACGCGACGGCCCTTTTCCTTCCAACAGAACGGAAAGGTTCGTGCCGGTGTAAGCCAAACTGCGAGAAATATCTTTGTGCGTGACGCATGTGATTCAGATATAGCAACCTGCAGTCATGGGAATGGAGCCCATTTGTTGTCTTTTGTTCCAAAGAAACACGAATTACCTATAATGGCAGGTTTCCTTTAATTACTTAACTTCGTTAAAAAAAAAAGATGCGCACAATCTGCGCTAAAAGGCGTCTTGGCTTCCTGGCATCGGCGAATGTAAGATAACGAGGAAGTAGGGTCGTCACCGGATCGATGCGTCCTAACTCACCCAGTAACGAAATTGAACCCTTATTCAATGCTAAATCGCGGAAGAAGATGCTGCTACTTTCCCTTTAGTTTGGTTGTTCTTTAAGTGTTCTTTAAACAGCCCAGCCCGGAATGGCTCTATCAAACTGAGAGCGATAGTAGCTGTGTAACGCAAAAAAAAAAAATAGATGTGTAAAGTGTAATTCTTTTCGTTTTGGTGTCGTCTCGTTGGTTTTATCCAATTATATACATTTTTGAGTTATTGACAATAGGCTACATAGCCTAAAGCTGGATGAGAACTTCCAATATATAAAACAAACGTGTTGTTTAACATGACAGGCTACCAACGTTATGCTAACCACAGAAACATCAAAGAAAATCTAGAAGTTTGGGCATTTGTTATTGTTTATGTTAAAAGTTAATTATTTGGCTATTGGATGTTTAACTGAAGCTTGTGCAATGAAAGACAAACTTATTTGAATGGGCTGAATAGCCTACAGGTAGGCTAATGATGATTTCTTGTCACACCCATTTTGGCTCTAACACGAAGGGGGATATTAAATTAACCATACGCATTATCGCCATTCACTTATAGTTGTTATGGTGAATGAGTTGTAAGCAACATTTGAGTGAATGTAACATGTTGCATACTACAGCCTATAGTTATCTATTCATATCAGCTAATTCATGTAGATTTGTAGCAAAATACATTTCGGGAAGCTTTCCAACAACGTTTTAGCGGAACCGTACGCAGCGCTCCACCAGTTCCACAATCAACTGTAGAGGCCTTAAAGACGTGACGCGTAATAAATCAATTTTAATTACGTTAATTCGGTCCGCCGACAGCGTGCAGCTCTGCTTATCTGAAGCTGTAACCTTCGAATCGCACGTGACGGGAAGCGCTAGAATTAAACAAAGTGCCACGAAACCCACGGGAGTAGTGGCGGACTAGTTTAACTGACAGTATTTACAAATAATGCTCTTATACAAATTGTTGACATTAACGTGCGCGTGAGAAATGTTTGTCTCCGTCCCTGTCATTCTCGTTGGAGAAATTGGGCACTTCTCCAGCGAGTGTAACGAAAGGGTAGGAGAAACTGACATTGAATAATGCCTGGTCCCAGCATTAAATTCCAACGTTTCGGACAGTACGATCAGCTCTTCGCTCACAACTGGATTTAAGTTATAGCCTACGACTGAGCAAGTCTATAAGTAGCCTAACGCGTGTTTCCTGTCACCAGCGTAGCACACAGAAAAAGGCTACTTTGTCTATAAGCAGTCAAGTAGTTGATTAGAGAAGCGCAAAATTAAACATGCCACTGAATTAGTATTTTATCGAAATATACCGTCAACTGTAACTGTAGCCTACAAGTTGCCACACTCTCTGTTTCTGCATTTTTTAGATTTATTTTCCTTTCAGTGCCTTTCCCCAGACGTGGTTGTTCGCACTGTCGTGAGATCAACCGTTTTAATCGCCAGACTGATTTGTTCCTCAGGTGCTTCCAGGATGTCTAGGAAAATAACGCAGAGGGATCCTCTGAGAAAGATCGTGTCTCGCTCCTGGCCACCTCTCTGTAGCCAAATTTGGTTTGGTGATGTTTAGAGTGTGAACCTTTATGATTTGGCACTACCGCGGTTTAATTCATGAATTTTACTGAAAGCAATATTGCCAAGGGCGTCTTTTACATTTAAAAATCTGCGGTTGCAAATCATTAGCTAACTTCATTTGCTTGCGGCTCTTGACTATTCATGGTATGAGACCAGGTTGCATTGGCCATTACCGTTTCAGATTTTGAACAGTTTTCCATAGCCTACATTCTAGATCTAAGTCTAGATCGCTGGCTTTCCTCGTTTGAAGACGAAAAAGAATATTTATAATTACACAGGTACCCATTCAAATAATTTAATTTTGTGCACACCGCGCAGCAAGAGGAATAAGGCCTAACACCATTAGGTAGTTTGGGATCTGTGGGAGGTATGACGGATCTGAATTCGTCGGAACACAACCAGGGGAAGATTTGCTCTGGAGTGCTGCTTTAAATGCTGACCCCCAAGCGCCGTGAAGGAGTGGGATTTGCTTGGATTCGTTCATCTTCACGCTTTGGTCATTCGTCTTCGCGCTTTGGTCCACTCACCATATAAGCACGTGAACAGCTTAGGGTGATTGTTCTGCATTTGATGCCCCCAGTGTATTTCTGACAGTCCCCCTGTTGTGCCGTGAGGCCACGTCGAAATGTTAATCTGCGGGAAGGGGAAATTATGCCGCTGTTTACCCTGAAACAATCGAACGCTATTATATGGACTGAAATAGGCCTAGTTTGAAATCGTACTGCCTATGTAAAAAGCGTAATTTGGAATCCATGTACACAAGTAATTGCCCAACATTTTATGCATGCAAATGTCGATTTCCACCAACGAGTGCACAATTTAATCTTTAAATCATTTAAAGATTGTAATTGTATGGTGTAGACCTGCTCAGGCACTAAAAGATAGATTACCGTAGAAAATACCTGCGCATAATCAGACATTTTGGAGCAATGGAAACTGCGTATAAAGATATAGGTCTACCTTAAATTTACGCGGGGTAAACATCAGCGTCTTACATTTGTATGCCCTTCTAACGTGTTAACACTTTCCTCGCTGATCTGATTTAACTGTGGGCAAATTTCACTATCATCTGCCTGTCTTTGGAATGTTTTTAGGAAAATAGTCTTGATAGAAATCCATGCGTAGTGCGTTTATATGAATAATACAAAGAATCAGGTCCCAATAAAGATGGATACACTGTCGGCAATATTTTGAGCTTTAATTGTGATGGAAGGCATGCCATCTGCCAAGTTAGGGGTTGGTGTGGCATACCCAGTATTTATTTAAATTATTTAGCCTATTTATTTGTTTTTCGCGTATCTTCTCGCTCTATAACAAATTGGTTTAGAAAGTCGGCAAGATACGAAATGAACATGAACAGAATTAATTAATTTATTATTGCACTGCCAATGTATGTGTCTATTGAATTGGCATCTGTGAGAACATTACCACCGGGATTCAAAGTCACATGCACCTGACAAGGCCTGGTCCGGGGTCGTAGAATTCACATTCGGACGGTGCTACCCCGTTCACGAGATCGATGCATGATTAAGGGGCAAGTTTACGTGGGTAGAAAACACTGGTGCCAATTTTGGGCGTAATATGGCCGACGAAATGTGTTGGAATAAAAACAAACGTATGTGGCAGCGGGATGAAGAGATCGGGTTGCAGAGTTGGCCCCCAGAGGAGACGCCATTGTTTGGCTGAAGTTGCGCTCGGTCCAAACCTCCGCCGGGACGGCGGCCCTGAAATATGAGAGCTCTTTTCTCTGCTTCAGAAAGCCTTTGTGTCGCAGGAGCCCCGCGTGCACGGATCGCTGCGCTCTCATTGGAACTTGTCTCTGCCTATGCTCTGGCATTGTTTTCTTAACGGCGAGTTTTCACCCGCAACGCCAGACAGGAACCCGCGTGCACCTTCAAGTATCGGAACGGGCAGATAACATTTCTGCTTGCGACCATATTGGTAGCTCTACAGTAACGATGTAAATGTCTGGCGATGTTATTATTGCTGTAAGGGTAATTCTCGTGATAATAGGCTAACCTTTAGGCTACAGTGAAATAAAATTAAAATGCGTTATTTTTTCAGGAGTCATTCTCAAAGTAGATGTTACAGTCCATTCTTATAGCCTACAATCATGTTTTATTCTTGTCACTGTTTTCAACAACGTAACTTAATTCTATTGTGCATAGCTGCCTTCCTCCTATCACCCCCTTCAATTCGGTGATGTTGATATCGACACCTTTAGCTCCATTTCAACAAGCTCCGAACTGAGTAGCACAGGCTTAGTAGTTTTATGTTACCACCTATGGCTTTGACTTAAGATGAAGCGCCACAGAAACAATCTCTTCGCATTTGGTCCTACGCGCGGAACGAGACGGGATGCGTTCAAAAGACCACTTAATCTTATCCATTTATAGTAGCCTTCCAGTCCAGTCGCTCACCATGTCGTGGAGCGCAGTATCGCGCTCTCGGCTTTAGTGAATTCATAGTTTCTGACTGTGCTTACATTCTACCGTTACCACGACTAGCCTGCATGCGCCAGCTCACAAAATGTTTAAATGCCTTGGAGGAACGCGCGATCACAAACATCGCGGACATCTCCGACTTTGAATTCGGGATATTTTGTGATATACAGAATCTTTTACGTCTTTTTATTTTTTGGCTCAGAATGAATGGGCGAACTCAGATGCGGTGATAATTCGTCCGGTAACAACACGAGTCGCACAATGTCCCCGTTGTTGTTTCCATGTAGTCGAGGATTGTTCCGCCGACTTGCACGCGCTATGTGGTTAGGGGAGAGAACGGGGCCTGTTTACCACTAGTGCAAATAAAGCAGCAGCTGTTTAGGGTTGTCCGCTCCGCTCCGCTCCGCTCCGCTCTCTGCGGCTTTCGCTCCACGTCTCCCTCGCACAATGCCCTCAGTATTTGGCTTCACGCTGTACACCTAGATGTACGGCACTTGTAGACCTATATTGTGAGATTGTCTTATTGTAGGTAATAACCACATTTGCGCATATTTTATTATTGTGATTTTAATTCGGAGGATTGTAGAGGCGGGACTAGATTAGCTAGGCTGTGTGTGATTTAGAAGTAGTCAAATGAAAAGTGGGTTAAGTGAATCGTGTGCTTGAAACACTTTTTACTGCATTCCCTTTAATGATTTAATTCCCGAGCTGATACAGGTTGATGTCCTTTCAGAGAGAGAGAGAGAGAGAGAGAGAGAGGGGGGGGGGGTGTAAGAGGAAGAAAGGGGCTGCGCTTTTTAACGAAAGATTAACAGAAGCTCGCCTAAGAAACACGTGGGAGGAAACCGCTTTGATCCGAACCATCAGCATGTTATCTTGAAAAAGCTTATCTAGAAAAGCGCTGTTGCGCCTTCCTAAAAACAGTATAGGATATCATCTCACGTGCAGTTATAGGCTACCAAACCAACTCAGCTATCGATAACTTCTGTCACAGCACACTTCGGCACCGTGTCTAAGCAATGGCTTTATTTAATTATCTATTTTCCACAGACTCATTTTTATTTAGCCGTTTCTGAATCAAAACCGCGCTTCCCTCAGGGCGGTCGTTTGCAATCTTACACTTGATTTAGGCTTCTGTCAGGCAGGCTGAATTTCATTGTAGGCCGAAGCGTATTTTGTTTCAGTGCCCGATATAAATTCGTATGAAGTATAATCCCATCACTCACTGTGTCCAGAAAGCAAAGCGGTTGCCCTGGTCACGAAACGTCAGGCTCAGACGGCAGCCAGAAGTGCCGCATAATTGATTTGGTAACAGTGTCGATCGATAATCACGTGGGCATTTGTTCCGTAAGTAGCCTATGTTACATTTCCCTCAGCATTTAAGTGTGAAACGAAGCAGCATCACCCCGCAAGTCCGCCTGTGTCAGTTTATCTGCCGAATCCTGTCTTTAAAATGGTACACACAGGCTGGTATCCGATAAGCAAGCAACCGAGCAACATAGTGGGATAAAAGTTCCTTTGTAATATGTGTGCTGGGCGGATAACTGCCATTTTAACGACTCGTTCCTAATTTTGAGTCGCGGTTACTGTGTGGTGCCAGCTTTGACAGTCACATGCTAGTGTTAAGTGAAGACAGTTGTTGGAATCGTGTCTCCAACTCGTCCACGCAAGCAGACCACGGCCAGACCCACTCATTCTATGCGAGGCTTTTCACGGCCCAATTGAACATACCAAGTCGACTATGCAACAATATAAACAATATCGTAGGCTATAGGTAGCTAAGGCTAAACTCGTTTTAGTGGGACATAGGCTATTCAAGGAGTTTACCCAATTGGCCAAATTCGAATATTCAATTTTCGAACGAAACGTCAAGAAGCGGTGCTGCAAACGACGGGTTCCCCCCAATTTTATTTAGCCTATGTGAACCAAATCTAATAACCTACCATTAAGCAAAAAAAGATGTTGCCTTGTCCGAGAAGTATCAGTGTCTGATAGGCATATAGCCATTTTAATTTGATTGACTCGTGTTCTTACAAAAACTGGAGCCCCCGTCTCAGCTAGCCCACACAGTGGAGCAGGTGAATAAATTAACGCTATAAAATCGATATACTAATTGTTTGTTGTAGGCCTATGTATTGATTGCTCACTTCCACTATAAAGGTTTTTGTTACACTGAGTGTCTCAAAATTGGGTACGGGTTGTTACACATTTTTTTTTTTTTTTTTGAGGTCTTAAGAGAATGAGACCTATAAATAAAACTATTAAGAAGCATCACTTGAAGATTAGGCGACAATATAGTTTTATAACAGTAATCTTTCGTTTTAGAGATGCAGGCGTGTAGGCTATCTGTCTCTTAAAAATCTTCATCCAGACATTATTGTTAAGTCTTTTAGAAGTCCTGGCCCAGAATGCGATTTCCCTTTGTTGCAGAGATCAAACTAAATAACGAAGGAAGATGAATAGGCTATTTGTTTTAGCACTTTAACATTACATGCTCTATCTGAGTTGTTAAATGAACCGTGGGCCTGATACAATTTAATGCTTGTGCCAGTTTCACTCTCTTAGTGATGTAGCGCGATCTGTGGTGGTCTCCTGAATAGTGTCTTTATACAGTCAACTGCCTACAGAAAGATGGGGCTTTCCCAGTATTAAATGAAATTAAATTGTAATTCTGGCTGTCCATGTGGCACCTGCAATTACTCTAAAACTGCAAGGGGAAAGTAGCCATTTAAGATTTGTTGAGGCTTATGTTGTGTAGACCTGTTTAACCCTACTTTAATTTAGTTGGGATGGGTCTACACATTATTCTTGACAAGGGGTGTCCAATCTTGTCCAAAAAGGGCCAAAACTGGACCATGATTAGGAGATTAGTAGAATCAGATGTCTTAGTGTCGGGCTAAAACAAAAAACTGTCCCCACACTGGCCGTTTTCTTATAAGATTTGGACACCCCTGTCCTGTTGTCCTCGTGGCTAATTTAAATGTCTCAGCTAGTGGTTGACTTATTCAGTGCCTTCCAAGAGTTTAATTGTGTTGGATGGCTAGCAAGTAGCGGATACTTGAGTAGGGATGGTAGGGTGGTGGTGGTTGATTTTCAGCGGTGGAAAATTTAGGTTCAGAAAATAAAAGACCTCCCCAGTATTTTGTTCCAATGACTTAGATTTGCTCATTAGCACAATTTTTCAGCCAGGACATAGAACTAATTAGTGAAATTAGCTGTCTGAGTTCATGGGTGGAAGAAAAGACTTTGACTTTACTTTGCTTGAATATTTCATTTTTTTAAGCTGTGAAACCTGTTAAGGATTAGAAAGACATGCATAGAGTACATGCATTTTTTCCTACGTTTCGGACGAAGACGATAATACATCGCACTGTCTCTTTAAGAGACCGGCGAGCGCCGTTCATAAAGCTGGCTGCGTGCCAGAGACGAGAAAGCGAGAGGGCGCCAAAACGCGGATCCCGAGCCGATACGACGGAGTTATCTTGATCTCGCACTTCCTCCCTCCCCTTCAGTCTGCTGACGAACTCGCGAGCGCTGGAGGCAAACTCCACACCTTGGGGAGCCTATTATTATTGTGCGCAAACTTGGCTTTTGCCTGTCTTCTACATTGCCTACATCCCCATGCTCTTCTCATTAATGCAGCGTACGCGGAAAATGCCATTACCCGTGTTTTGACATTAGAATTAGCCCACTGCGGAACAAGGTCGCCTGCAGTGTCCTTTAACACCTCTATAATTTATACGGGCGATTGCGCAAGACAAAGAGAAACTAGCCAACCTGTTAGAGCGTGTATAGTATGGATGACTGATTTAATCCTCTGACAGCCTGGTGGTGATCAGTTATTACATTGGATATTGATTGGATTTAATGTGCGTTATTTACGCGAGGATATTGCGCAGGAGAACCTAAGGATATTTGGTTCGTCTCTGTATATTGTATTGACCCTAAGAGTTTATTGCGTCATAAATCCGTTAGCAAACGAATAGCTAGATTATGTGATTGAAATTTTCGGATGAATGGACTGCAAACGAATGGACGTGCCACCATTTATATAGGTTATGTGGATACACGATCTCGTTGCCCCACGCCACCCCTTCCATCTTCCACGCCTCCACGTCACTCTTCCTCTCATTTGTCGCTACAAGATGCGGTCTGGGCCACGGGACGCAGCTGGTGGTGCGAGCGCTGCGGTGGTGCAGTAGCCGGGGATCTCCACTTTGATCGGGATTGATCGCTTACATGTATTGCTTCCAAAAACAGCTGCATACCCTCCTAAATCGGAGAGAACGACCAGTGTCTCTTTTCTCATTTTATAGCCTATCTGTATGGCTTTTTTTATTTATTTTTTTTGCTTGCCGTAATGATTTATGCATACTAGTTGCCTCCCGTCTATTTAGAGAGATAAAGGTCAGCGAGTTGCTCCGCTGCTTCTCGAAGGGAAATTATCACTGGCGCCTGTGTTTGTTCAGTAGACCTCCGCTTTGAAACAGTTCACATTAAGTTCAGTGGACGATAAACTAACTACAAAGATCAGGAAGCGAAAGTAGCCTAAGACGGGGCCAGTTTGGTTATGCTGCATTCACATGTAACGTCGTAACTGTGTGCACATGACTGCAGAGGCGTTATGCATCCAAGATATTTGCGACGTTTGCCACTTGTTTTGGATCAAATTCATATCACACCTGACCCGTGTTGAATTTTCTGAATGCTTTGATGTTTTTGTCTTTGTGGGTTCCTTAGGTGTTATGAAAGTGAACTTTCTGAAAACGGCTTCCTAACTTTTCCCGAACTTGGCAAAGTTAACACAGTTCGTTGCACAGCCCGACCAGCTTCTTGAAATACCAGCTGTTTCAAAACATAGCTTGAGCTGTTTTTTTTCAGTCGAGCAAACGACCTTTACCTGTGATGGAAGTATGTTTTATATTTAGCCTTCAAAGCCACCGACACTGCCTTAACCTCTGGGTTATTGGGCGTTTACTGGCGAATGTCACAGCCTCGGGGCATTATAAATCCTTTGAGATAAATTTTAGTAACCGGGAGAGGTAATACCGAATTTAAAAGAGATGCCGCTACCTTCGTCACGCAGATGGAGATGAATAGAACGTAGACCAGCTCAGACGTATTTGGGACATGTCCGTGAAAGAGGCCACAACTGTGTTCACGCTTGCAATCTAAAAATGTGCAGGTGTACCCATATGAAATGAAGTATCGTAACCCAGTCATTAGTCTCAACTTCGGAAATTGAATAAACTGTTACAACCGAATGTATTCTAATTTAAAGACCATCAAATACGTGAACATGGTTTTCTTGAACCAAATTAACTGAACTTTGAACTTCTGAACTTTTGGGTTTTACATTGTACCTAGCCTACAGTATATCAAGAATGTCCCAACATCTTTTGCTGGGGCAGCGGGTAATTTGAAGGCAATTAAAAATGTAGATTTACAAAGTGACAATCTAGTAGGTTTGCATTTGCCTTGAGTTTGACATGGTTTTCATCTGTTGTGGGTATGGTGTCGTAGCTGCTTGCCATTGACGCTCTGTGCTAGTGTGCAAATGTACAACCTATCAACGGGTAGTCCCGAGACTTGTAAGCGGCCTTCTGATGTGCTCCCCCGATCTGACTCTCTTTCAGAAGTGATCTTTGAGCAGCCATTAGTGAGAAGTCATGCTCTCTGCCACTCCCTTGTATGGAGCCCTGCCAAACTGGACGAGCAGTGAGAGGGTTCACATTGCTGGTATTAATGAAGCCAGGTCAGTTTCGAGCTGCATCACTTTGTCCTATCATGCTGTTATTTATTTAAAACATGTTTTAAACATAATTATATAATGCAAGTATTACCAGTGGTATTGTGATTATGTGATCAAAATACAAACATTTGTACTTTAATATTACCAGGCCTGTGATTATATGACATCGATACAAAGATTAATGACTTAGTATTACACAACCTGTGACGTTAAATCGCTTGCTTCGCAAGCCATTAATGGCTGACAGTCTCACCCAGCAAAAGAGCGTCAGTCTGATCTGGCCACGCGGTAGCCTACCATTTCCCTGGGGTACCAAGCTAAGGCAAACCCGCGCAAGACTATCCAGATGGTACTATGCGGCTGCATGCTTCGAGGTGGACTGTTTGTGTTCTACTCATACCGTGGAAAATCGGACGCGCGGAAGAAAATGCCTCACCGTCGTTCGCGAACTGACAGAGTGCTTTTGAAATAAATGGCAGAAATGCGTAACGTTTATAACGTACTCGTCTATTTGTAGCATAAGAGCTAACTGACCAACCCCCACCCTCTGGATTTGACTCTGCTCTGCAAAATGACTTCCTGTCAACCCGGGGTAAGCGTTGCGCGCAAGGCTACGGGAGAGCTATTTCGTAACAGACCAGTCGAAAGGCAGCAGCGCTGAGTCCCTCCGGGCTGAACGCTGTAGATCCATAAGAGATGGGAGTCACTCCAATCGCAGCAGATTAATGGACTCCGGGCCAGCCGTAATAAAAGTGGCTTGCCGGGATTTAGAGTCGTCGGTAGTGACAAAACAACCATTATCTTTCCTGAAGTGGAACGTTTTCACCGAAGTTTTTTTAAATTAAAATTTCGCCTTAACACCCAGCACTCCTCTCTACAGAACAGTCAAACGAGCTTCTCTTGGACACAAGTATTTGCCTCGGAAGATCAATTTGGCTGCTGCAGTATCGTTCTCAAGAACACTTGTTAATCCACAACCTTGGAGGAAAAAGGTTTTTACTGGCAAGGGAATTCAAGGTGGAATAACCTCTTGAGCCCAGTTTTTTTGATCTGTGTTGCCTGCTGTGGCCAAATGGCTGTATTCATAGCTTGATTTCAGGTACAACACACATAATTATACAGTATAGTAGCCAAATTTCTGATAGCATGGTCTGCCGCACTGGCCATTAAGGTTGACAGTCGCTGGCTGCCTGGCTTTTAAAGGTGGTGGGTTGCCACAGCCTCCTTCAGGCACTCCTGACCGCAGACCTTTCCCTTCTTACTTGTTTTATGACAATTGATGCATATTCTACATCCATTAGGCCATTAACCCTTTTCAAGCTACTTTTTTAAAGGCAGTGAGCTCTGTACAATTTTAAGAATGTGACCGTCTTCGTCTCAGCTTGGTTACTTGGACTGCTATGGCTTTCCTTGCCTTGGCTCTGTTGCCTTGGCGGCGTAGAATGTGGAAACATCGACAGCCGATCACCACTGTGATGACGTGTCCCTCCACCCAGATGGCTCTTTTTCAGCCCCCATGCATTTTAATACATACGCGGCTCCGCTCAACAAACTAGACGCACAAACACCTCTATTTGTTTCCATTGTTTGCCGACAAACAATGATGTTCTAATGGAAATCCCGATAACTGCCACTTCATTGAAAGCAGGATTAGTTTTTTTTTCTCTTCATTTTTTTGTTTTTTTTTGTTGTTGTTCTGGCGGTGCGGGGCATTTCTCCCGCGTGACGGGGGGCAAACGGCCCACACCCGAGCGGCTGGTGGTGCGTAGCCTTTCCCTGTCACTGCCGGGCCGTCTCAATGCGAGAGGTCAAGGAGGCCACTGAGAATGAGCGCGCAGGGCACGATTCAGCAGCTCTTCGCTTCACAATGAGCACGCTCAGTCCCTCAGGCGAGCGGGGGATTAGGAGAGGGGAGGGGGGGGGGGGGTCAGTGTGGGCCGGGGAGGGAGGCTTGCTTTTCATTTTCAGGCGGTTGGTGAGGGGAGGGGAGGGGGGGGGTAGTTTTATATTAGGAGGCGGTGGGGGGGATTAAGTAGGTGGTGTGATGGGCGGGCAGCCCCTCCTCCTCCCCGGCTAACTGCTCGCTGGCAGGAAGCGGCGGCGTGACTGAAGATAAGCGCAGCGCTGCGTTATTGAAATCCCGGGCCCGTTCCGCCATCAATAAGGGCCGGTGTCGCGCGGTGACGGCCGTGCCCAAGGCTTCCCTCGCGCGCTGTCCCCGCCTGCGAGCCGCCTGCCACAGCCCGGCGCGTCTGCCTCCGCGCCGTAATGATGGAAATTTCCCCTCTGGCAGATGACAGCCATTTTGGCCGCGGGAATATGAGATCTGCCGCCAAGGTATTCCTTATCACCGCCTCGGCTCAGCGATAACAAGTCACAGCGCTCTGCCCCAGGGAGAGAGAGCGTGTGTGTGTGTGTGTGTGTGTGTCCGTCTGTATGTGTGTGTGTGTCTCTGGGTGTGTGTGTGTGTCTGTGTGTGTGTGTGTGTCTCTGGGTGTGTGTGTCCGTCTGTATGTGTGTGTGTGTCTGTGTGTGCTTGTCTGTGTGTTTGTCTCTGGGCGTGTGTGTGTCTCTCTCGGTGTGTGTGTTTGTCTGTGTGTGTGTCTGTCTGTATGTGTGTGTGTGTCTCTGGGTGTGTGTGTGTGTCTGTGTGTGCTTGTCTGTGTGTTTGTCTCTGGGCGTGTGTGTGTCTCTCTCGGTGTGTGTGTTTGTCTGTGTGTGTGTGTGTCTGTATGTGTGTGTGTGTCTCTGGGTGTGTGTGTGTCTGTGTGTGCTTGTCTGTGTGTTTGTCTCTGGGCGTGTGTGTGTGTCTCTCTCGGTGTGTGTGTTTGTCTGTGTGTGTGTCTGTCTGTATATGTGTGTGGGTTTCTGGGTGTGTGTGTGTCTGTGTATGTGTCCCCGTCTGTATATGTGTGTGTGTGTCTCTGGGTGTGTGTGTTTGTCTATGTGTGTCTGTACTGTCCATATGCTTGTGCGTGTCTGTGTCTGTGTGTGTCTGTCTGTGTGTCTCTCTGGGTATGTGTGTGCAGGTGTGTGGGTGTGAGTGTTTATCTGTGTGTGTCTGTGTCTGTGTGAGTCGGTATGCTCTCATATGTGTGTGTGTGTGTGTGTGTGTGTCTGTGTGTGTGTGAGTGTGAGTGTGTGTGTGAGTGTGTGTGTGTATGTGTGTGAGAGAGTGCCTGTGTGTGAGTGTGTGTGTGTGTGTGTGTGTGTGTGTGTGTGTGTGTGTGTGTGTGTGGCTGTTTATGTGTATGCCTGGGCCTGCCTGTGTGTATGTGTGAACCTGTGTGGTACACTCATGGGTGAATGTGTGTGTGTGTGTGTGGAGCTCTGCTACTCGTCAGGGGAATGAGAGCAGGAAGTGCGCAGCGATGTACAGTTTCATAGTCATATTTTTTGGTCTGGTCCTATTCGATGATCAGTTGTTCTAACTTAGTTTAATGAAGTCAACTATGCTTGTTTTTTTGTTTGAAACAAAATGTTTTTCTATCAACTATCAACTATCAACTATCAACAAGAGTATAATAGTTACACTGGTAATACTGTTTTTAAATGTCACTGTTTTTAAACTAAAATTAGACTAAAATTGAATTACTGTTTTAGTGAAGAACATTTTTGGATGGAAATTCTCCCCTGGGGGTTTTAGTGACAAAAAAATTTGTACCAACATTTCAGAGAATTTTAGATAAAGATTTCAGCCTGGTTTGGCTGTAGGCAGTGACCAGGGGTGTCCAAACCAATGTTCAAAGGCCCAGTTTGGGCACTGATTCAGTGGCAGATCTTCATTGGCTGAGGGTGTTTTAGTGCCGGTATCGAAGAAAAGCCCGGACATAAAGGATAATGCCTATGTCCTGGATCAGGCACAGGGGGGTATCTGCCCATCAGCATACAGGTTAAGCCTACACAGCAGCCCCCGGAGCTCACTCTCTGTTGTGCCGTCGACAGGAAGGTACCTGCAAGTGATGGTGAACCTCAGAAAAAACTGGTGGAACTGAGAGACGGAACTCACCTCATACACGGCATGGTAAGAGCCCTTTCACACGGCTGTGTACGTTTTACTGGCAGGGCGGGACTACGGGGGTGCCGTATTGTTCTGGCCTTCTAATGAAGAACGTATTAGGTGCTTGCGAGATTTATGCCCGTCGTCCGGCAGAAACACTGCCCGTGTGACGCTTTACCGCGATTACTCCCCCCCCACCCCTCTCCCAGGCCGCCGGCAGACGCATTAGACGGTAATCACCCCCCCCCCCCCCCCCGGTTCCCCACACATCCTCCCTCACACAGTCACTCCAGCCTATTCCTAATGGCCCTGCTGCTCACGAAAAAAAACAAAAAAAACAACAAAGTGGATCAAATCACCACACGGCCGGAAACCTAATTAAACCTCTTCCTGACATTTAGCGCCGGTCGGCGAGTGTCTGTCGGAGGTGGGGGGGTGAGGAGCGCACCGGGCGCAGGAGTCTCAGGGGAGGGGAGGGGTCGAGCCTCCCCATGTAGCTGGAACGGGTGAGGCGGGCCCCGCTGACAGCCTGAGGGGTGCAGACGTCTGAGGGGGGTTTTTTTGTGATCGTTTGGCAGCAGCTGACTTCTCTAAAACAACTGCTCTGCCTCCCACCTCCTGCTGATATGCAAAATCTTTTCGGGCCTTTTGTGAATGACCCTGATTGTTTGTATATTATCTAACAGTTAGAATCTAACAGATGTAATCACCCCCCCCCCCCCCATTCCACTTTGAGTCATGTCTTCACTTCTGCTTGCTATGATATCGGAAGGGGTGCAACATTCAGGTTCATAGACTGGAGCCCTTTGTTCACTAAAATCCTTTGTTCTTTATATGTAGTGTATACAGTATATCAGAAGAAACGGTCCTGGTTACCGTTATGGTTTGAGTTCGCCGTGCAGCACGACTTGAACACGGTTCATTTAAAGGATGTGGTGAAGATGTAGTTTGCATCTCGCTACGCATCATTAGTTTACTGTTGTTTGCGTGTGATTGTGTGGTGTATATCTAAAATATAATAAAGGGTTTGATTTTGAACATCATGGATTCTCATCTAAATAAAATGCTGCTCTGTTTTATATTGATCTAATTTTAGATATTCTTTCTTTAAATGGTATTGGGGCAAGCCAAAGAGCCTACTGTCTACAGATATGGTCTCTCACAGCCAAACAGACATCGAATGACATCATACAACCGTGCTTATAAAACACTATCAGCCATGCTCTCTTGGATACAAAATGCAACATTTTCGGGGTTTTTTTCACCTCCATCTTTTCATTTAATTCTGGTTATGATCATATTTGACCACAACCTTCATATCCTCGATTCTACCAATTAGCAGCTCAGTGAGATCTCTAGCTGTTGAATGAGGTGCACTTTGTTACAGCTGGAGTAGAAACCTACAAGATAGTAGATCTCCAGGATCAGGGTTGGGCAGCCGGCACACCGGAAAATGCAATAGGCGTTGTTTGTTCGAAAACATTTTGCTTTGTAAAATTTCTTTGCACCTTCACTCGTACCTTTATGTCCGATTATACATTTAGCTTTCTTAAGTGCAAGTCTTTCATTGTTTTCTCAATCGACTCGTTTTACCTTTACCTTGTGCGCCTGACACGACTAAAAAAAAAATGTCTAAGTGCGTTTCCTACCTCTTTTGTTTTCTGAATTTTGAATTTGAATTGTGAACTTTGCCATGTCTGACCCCATGCCACTGTACTGCCCCCTGCAGGTGGACGCTGGTGCAGCCGCTAGGATGAATTCGCTGGTGACGCTCGGCATGGACCGTAACGGGCTGCTGAGGGACGGACTGCGGGTCCACGGCGGGATGGTTTACCCCAGCATCCAGGCGCTGTCGGCCGACAAGGCCAGGGAGGGCGCCGTGGCGGTGGCCCTGGGCTACGACCACATCCCGGAGCTGCACTACAAGCACGACATGTCGCTGGACAACAGGAAGCCCAGCAACGGCTATGTGGGGCTGTATAAGAACCCCCCTCCCGGGCTGCCCAGGGGGGACTCCCTGGGGCTGGACCGGCGGGTGGGCCCCGCTGAGAAGCATTCGGACCTGGGCCTGAACGGCGGCAGCGCATACCTGCGTCTGCCGTGGGTGAGCCCTTACCCCGAGGCGGGGATGTACTCCTACCTGGACAAATACGCCCTGTACAAGGCCTCCTTCCTGTCCCAGCCCACCCCACAGTACCTGCCCCAGCACCTGGCCTACCAGTCCCTGTGCGCCGGGGCAGGAGGGGCCAGCGCGGAGCGCCTCTTCTACATGCCGCCCTACCCGCCCGCCCCCATCTCATCCCCGCTGGCGCCACCCTTGAGGATCCCCACGGCGACGGTCGCCCCGGCAGCGCTGTCGCCATTGGTGCACTGCCAGGATAAGGGCATGCAGAGCCTGGGGCCCCGTATCCACCACGAGCCCCCCTCCCCGGCGTCCGCTTTCGGCCAGCAACTGCACCACCAAACACACGTCGAGCGCTCTCACGCCGAACGACCCCACGGCAACCGCTCACATGCTGAGCGCCCCTACGCCGATCGTTCCCAAGGTGAGCGACCCCATGGCGAGAGGCCCCACAGCGATCGTTCCCATGGTGATCGTTGTCATGGCGAGAGGTCCCACAGCGATCGTTCCCATGGGGAGAGGCCCTATGGTGATCGTTCCCATGGTGAGAGGCCCCACAGCGATCGTTCCATTGGGGACAGGCCCCACAGCGATCGTTCCATTGGGGACAGGCCCCACAGCGATCGTGCCCACGGGGAGAGGCCCCACAGCGATCGGTCCCATGGGGACAGGCCCCACAGTGATCGTGCCCATGGGGAGAGGTCCCACGGCGATCGTTCCCATAGCGAACGGTCACACAGCAGCACTAAGTCTGGACGTAACCCCAGCAGTGGCAGCAGCCTTCCACCAGACTCAACCCCTTCCCTGCTGATGCCATCCCCCCGCACCCCTGTGCGCCTGTCCCAGCCCCCAGCCTTGCCCCCCTCTCTCAGCGACAGCACTTTGGACTTCCAGAAGCCCCTCCACAGAGTTCTCCCCCCATCCTCATCCTCCTCCTCCTCCCCACTGATGTCCCACCCTTTCTACATGAATACTGTGGTGGGCGTGGCCCCGGAACACACCATCCCCCCCCCAGCCCCGGCCTCAGCAATGGAAGCCAGCCACCAGCCCAGATCCAGGGAGGGAAGCTCAGAACGCAGAGGAAGTAGTGGAAACAGCACTGACAGGAAGTCTAGTAAGTCTCCCTTAGAGAGGCCAACAACAGACAAGCCCCTGGATCTGTCTGCCAAACTTGGGGACTTTGGGGCCCCTCCCAATGGATTTCCCCACAAACTGGAGGTCCTGGCAAAACTGAGCGGCCACTCCCCGACCGCCCGATATGGCTTGCCTCCCAGCAGAGAACTTCTGAAGGAAACACTTTCCTCCTCCGTCTCTAACACCAACACGTCCCCTTTGACGGTTAGCACTTCATCCAAACCCCTGGACAGGCCCGAAATCATCAGCACTGTGCACTCTGCGTGGGTCGTGCCCAGCCCTGGCCCCGCCCAAAACCCGGCCCACAGTGCGGAGGCCAACCAGACTCAAGCTCCCCCTCCAACTGTCATCAAAAATAGGAAACTGGAGCAAGTGGCCACCCAGCAGCGCAGCTCATCCTGCCCCAGGATTGGGGAGCCTAATGGAGGCCAATCCTCTGCTAATCCCCCACCCACCGGGGTCATAACCCCCACAGGACGCCCAGCCTCTGCATCCCCCTCCCCCAACATGAACAGCGAATGGCCCAAGCCTGCTTCTGCCCATCCTGAGAAGGCACACACGCCCAACCAGCCCTCCTCAGGCAAGCCCCCGAAACCCAGCCAAAGACCTGAGGTCCCGGAGCTTGCCTACAAGTCCCAGCATCCCTCTCACCTGGAGAACGGACATGGCTCAAGCCACCTCTACCTACCCCAGAATGAAGCCTTCTTGCCCTCAACCTTAGCTTATGGCAATAGGTACATTTCCTACTCAGTTCCGGATGGCATGGCCCTTCCTCACCTGCCCCTCCCTGCGAAGGGTCCCGTGTACCCCCACCCTGTTTTGCTGGGGAGCAACAGCCTGTACCCTGCTCACTTGGCGGCCCCAAAACCCGGGCTTCCCTATGGGCTCCCCCCCGCCCACGGCGAGTTCCTGACCTACCACGACTCACAGGAGATGGTGCACCCACTAATGTCCTCTCACCTCACCCTCGACCCTAAGACCGCCGAGCGGCCGGAGCGGAGGGCCAGGCCCCAGGACAAACCGCGGCGCGGGACAGAGCCCGCCGACGTGCCCCAAAAGGCCGAGAGGGCCGCGTCGAAGCCTCGGCCCCCCAGCCCGAAGCTGCAGGCCAAGCACCCGCCCCAGTCTCCGATCGCACAGAGGGACAGGCCCGCGGGTTGCATTGTGGACCGGGTCCGAGACAACACTAAAGCAGCACTCGCCTACGGCGAGGTGGACAGAGCCCCTCTCCTCAGTGACAGGACTGAGGGTAACGAGGGGGCAGAGCTGGAGGAGCAGGGCGTCCCGTTGCCCCCCGCTGGAGCTCGGCAGCCTCACCTCTCCCCCTCCAGGCCCGTCCCCTGCTCCCCGGACCGCGGCGTGCCCCCCGACCGGACTCTGCGCTGTGCCCGCACCTCGGGAGACAGGAGTGGCGAGGCACAGGCCCAAGGCATGCAGCGCTTTTTGGAAACTGGCAGGGAGGACGCCCCGGCTGACCGGGACTCCCAGGAGGAAGAAGAGGATGAAGACGACGACGATGATGATGATGACGGCAGTCATGGGTCCTCCAGGACGCGGAAGTCTAGTCTTGCCAAGAGGATTGCCAACTCATCTGGCTACGTCGGCGACCGCTTCAAGTACGTCACCACTGAACTGTTTGCCGAATCCAGCAAGCTGAGTCGTGAACAGCGCGCCCTGCAGGTGAGTGCTCACAACTGCCCCTTGCCATTTTCACTTTTATTATTTGGATATCTACTTTGACAGGTTGTGGGAGGGGGAGGGGGGCCCACTTCCTACATCAACAATCCACACCGGATTTCTATCCTTATGTTTATGTTTAAAAATTAAGTCTCTGGAAACGCGCTTCCATTACAAAAACAGCACTGATTCGCAGGCAAACAACAGCACGCAACGTGACTGCAAAAGCTCTGTTCAAATCCTCTGCAGAAACCACTATAAACCTTCAGCTGTTTATTCCGAAAACAAAGGGAAAAAATGAAAAACGGTTGCTCTGACTACGCAGAGCCGAGAGGAGTTTCAGTCACGCTCTTCCCTCGGCAGCCCCCCCCCCCCCCTCCCCGCCTCCCCTCCCCCCGCGGCTTCCTGCTGCGTGGCTGTTTAGCGAAGCGGCGCTTTGGTTGGGGGGGGGTTAGGGTTAACACAACGTGAGGCCCCGTGCCAGCATTGCTCAGCGGAGCGGAAGCTCTGGCGCTGAGCGTGTCGCTGGCGGCCCTGCGGAGACGGCCCTGCTGGAGGCAGCTGTTAACCTGCAGGTGAGCCGGGGGAGGGGAAACCACGCTCTCTTTCCGCTCCGTCCGCCGCCCTCAAGGACGCTACTCCCCTAAAGCTAATCGCAGAGCTTACCGCCGGCTCTCGTCCCGTGGCCCCCTGCCCCCCCCCCTCCTTCCAATCCCTCGGCTCCCCTAAGCACGTCGTTCGTACTCCCAGCTGCACGGTATTCCGGCCCCCCCTCTCTCGCCCAGTTCCGTACTGTGAGAAATTACAGCCCCCCCGCCGGACTCAAACATTCGTGATACGCACTGACCCCCACCACAATAGTGCGCACCCTCCCACCCCTTCTTTCATTTCTGGAAGTGTTTGTCCGTCTGTCTGTGCACCTGAAAGCTGGTAAAATGGCTCCCAAGCAGAGCCTGTTAGTTCCCAGTGGACTGCAGAGTTTTTGTGATTGGGCAGTCGCTACTTCTTCGTGGCTTAAGAGAGGAGGCGGGCGATCAGGCAGTGCTCGCCTTATCTGTCTGACTGGTAGGGGACAGTGCATGGGAACATGTTCTATGGAGTATACACTCACACTCCTGTGTTTTTCCAATTGCTTTGTGTGTTCATTGTTACATTCTGAAAAGCCTGCGCAGAAAAAAAAGTATTCAAGTTGCATTTCTGGATTTTTTAAATACCTGTAAATCAGAAATATGCGAGTCACAGCCCACAACAATGTGTTTACTTTCACAATATGAAATGTGTATTCCTTCATTTGAATAATAGCTATCCATAATTACTTTGTTTTTAAAGATACATTACATATACACATTCATATATTGGGGTTGGACAAAATAATCGAAACAGCACATGAAAAAGGGCTTTAACTTAGTAGCTAAATCCCAAATCCAACGGCTGCAACACAGATGGGTCAAATTTGCTGAATAAGAGCTGTATGTGTCAGTAGTAGAAGAGGTCTATAAATCAGCTGCTTGAAATGTGAGTTTCCAACACAGCAACAACAGTCCATCCAGAGTTACAGCTCAGATAGCAAGTGACTCCAGACCGGATCTGTGCTGATTCTGGCCAGAACCGCCTCAGAGGTGCCCCGAATAGTCAGTGCCGGAATTCCAGGTGCATCGGTCACAAAAAGTGCTGAATTACTTAATGTGAGAACAGTGTTGAAAGCAATGACAACATGCCAAACAGGAACAAACTGTATCCGCCAAGAGGAACTGTGGCCTTATTTCAAAGCTCACCAACAGAAACAGACGAAGACTACGGGGTAGTTGCGTAACACCCCAAAACTGTGACCCAGAACTTGATCTACACCTCTGTGGCCCTGTCTCAACAGAAACTGTACGTTGGGAGCTTCACAAAGCTGGCATTTATGGCCGGGCCGCCTTTGGGATTGTTTGTATTCAAGGCTCATGCATAAAGACAAGGAAGGAGCCTAAAACCTGAGCAATGGAAAATGTATGGAATATATGGAAAGTAATATAGTCTGACCAGTCATCTTTTACTCTTTTTTTCCAACATCTGGGTGGATTTACACTTGCAAAAGCCAAAGGAGCCTTCTACCCACTATATATTTTGCCAACTGTTAAGCATGGTGGTGGATCTGTAATAGTAAGAACGGCCATCTCATGTCATTGGGTCTCATGGCCACATTACATTAATAGCATTTGCCAGACGCTCTTATCCAGAGTGACATACAGTTGATTAGACTAAGCAGGAGACAGTCCTCCCCTGGAGCAATTCAGGGTTACGGGCCTTGCTCAAGGGCCCAATGGCTGTGCGGATCTTATTGTGGCTCCACTGGGAATCGAACCGCCAACCTTGTGTGTCCCAGTCACTTGCCTTCACCACTACGCTACAGGCTACAGGTTGTTCTCTATGGTTATATGACGGAGGAGGAATAAGAAGCCATGGCCAAGACCAGGTACATCCTATGATGCCAACACTTTTCCCCCATGTTGTCCCCATATTCAGATTGATAACTAACAAGCACATGCAAGAGGTTTTGCGAACACCAGGATGAAGATAAACGTCTACCGTGGCCTACAGAATACCCGGATCTAAACATCATTGGAGCTTTCTGGGATATTCTGGAGCATTGCATGAAGATTTCAACCTCTCCAATCCCACAAAGAACTGGACGCTTTCTTTCTTGAAAAATAGTCCAATATCCCACTACACATAGTTCAGAACCTGTATGGCAGCATTCCGAGACTTGCTGAAGCTGTTGTGAAGGCGAACAGGGGCCCTTCTTTTTATTCACTTGTGGATATTCATAAATTGTTCGGTGTCTTGCATTATTTTGTCCAAGCCCATTACGTGTTCCAAGAAGCACTAGTCAAAAACTGAACTGATGTTGTGTGGCAGTCTAGCACAATGGTCCTTTTTTCAAATGCTGCAGTCCAGAAGTGTCCTTGGTTCTTTTTTTAATGTTGCGGCTAAATAATTTTTTGTTCACATATTTGTTATTCTGTGACGCATTGTATTCTAATAGGGCTTCCATTTTATGCTGTTGAAATGTTAAAGATGTGTGTTATATGGTTGAAATGAAAGATATATTGAGCACCCATTTCAATTACTTAGATGGAAGGCTTAACACAAGAGGACAGTAATATAAGTCAACCTGCCCCTAACCGTGAGGTCAGTTCTTTACATTTCTTATTACCAAAGTGAATTTAGAAAAATGGAAAGGGGGAAAAGTAAATTCCTAAAAAAAATTATTATTATTATTTGCTTCTAGTTAGTCAGGTTTTCTCCTGGTAATGATCTGTCTGTGTAAGAGGCCAGCTGTGGAGGTAGAAATGTTTCTATTGCTGGCATAACTGCCAGACCCCAGAAAGGGCCTAGCCACTGATGTCTCCTGTATCTTAATGCTTATTTCTTCCTTTGCATTTATGGTGCACGTGCCTGTATATGTGTGTGTGTGTGCATGTATCCGTATGTGCGTGTGTATGTGCGTGTGTCTGTCCATGTTTGTGTGTGTGTGCATGTGTG